>NC_038255.2:14388503-14688503 GCF_000004515.6 Glycine max
TATACTACGTGTTCAAGGTTCACACTCGTCATCTTCATCCTCAAACTCCAAACCAAGAAACCTAAATTTGCTCACTGAGCAAGACAATCAGACCCACGAGGTCGCTCCAAAACATAATCTCTTTGATGAAGAAGTCCGATTTGAAGACATAAACCAAAACATGGATGACAGCAGCATTCTAGAAATCCCTCAGGACACATTATATTGTAGACAAAGGATCAAGCTGAATATTTTGATGATGCCAAAGGATTACATGAATCATATGCTTCTCAAAGATTTACTCAAGACAAAGCAATTAGAGATATTCAAGATGGATGATGAAGACAATCTATAGAGTCTTAGAAAGGATATTAAATAGGAAGGGAATTCCAATTGAAGTAGCAAAAGGTATGGCCAAGAATTTTAAGTTAAAAAAGTCTTTTTCAACAAATTTACTCTCTGGTAATCGATTACCAGAGGATGTAATCGATTACCAGTGGCCAAAACTGATTTACAACAGCTATTAAAATTTGAATTCAAAATTTGCACTGTGTAATCGATTACACATATATGGTAATCGATTACCAGCAGTTTCTGAACGTTTTAATTCAAATTTTAAAGAGTGTAATCGATTACACACTTATTGTAATCGATTACCAGAAGAGTTTTTCAGAAAACATTCTCAACAGTCACATCTTTTTGTGTGGTTATTGAATGACTATCATAGGCCTATATATATGTGACTTGAGACACGATTTTTGAGAGAGTTTTCAGAACAACAAGTTTTTATCCTCTCAAAGAGCAAAAATCATTTTATCCTCTAAAAAATTCCTTGGCCAATTCAATTGTAATTCATTAAGGAATTATTTGAGTGCTCAATCTGTAAAATCTATCTCTTTCTAGAGAGATTCATTCTTCTTCTACTCCTCATTCTCTAAGGGATTAAGAGACTGTGGGTCTCTTGTTGTAAAGGAATTCTAAACACAAAGGAAGGATTTTCCTTGTGTGTTTAGAACTTGTAAAAGGAATTTACAAGATAGTGGAACTCTCAAGCGGGTTGCTTGGGGACTGGACGTAGGCACAAGGGTGTGGCCGAACCAGTATAAATCTAAGTTTGCACTTTCTTTTCCCTTAATCTCCTTTGTTTATTATTGCTTTATGTTCATATTCAAATTGTTTTATTTGAATTAATATTTAAGAAGTTCATTGTTAAGGGAATTTATAACTTGAAAAGAAAGTGAAATAGATTTTTAATTGGGGAAGTATTTTGGGATATCTTAATTCAACCCCCCCTTCTTAAGATATCTGAGGCCACTTGTCTAACAAGTGGTATCAGAGCTTCATTCTTGTATAAAGTTTAGAAGCTTCAAGAAAAAGATGGCCTCAGCAAACTCCTTATTTCCAGAAGGGAATTCTATCAATAGACCTCCAATCTTTAATGGAGAGGGTTACCATTACTGGAAAACCCGAATGCAAATTTTTATTGAGGCAATAGACCTAAATATTTGGGAAGCCATAGAAATAGGGCCTTATATACCCACCACAGTAGAAAGAATTACAATAGATGGCAGTTCATCAAGTGAAAGTATAACTATAGAAAAACCTAGAGATAGATGGTCTGAAGAGGATAGAAAACGAGTACAATACAATTTAAAAGCCAAAAACATAATAACATCTGCCCTGGGAATGGATGAATATTTCATGGTTTCAAATTGTAAGAGTGCTAAGGAAATGTGGGACACTCTTCGGTTAACACATGAAGGAACTACAAATGTTAAAAGATCAAGGATAAATGCACTAACTCACGAGTATGAATTATTTAGAATGAATGCAAATGAAAATATTCAAAGCATGCAAAAGAGATTTACACATATAGTAAATCATCTAGCAGCCTTAGGTAAAGAATTTCAAAATGAGGATCTCATAAACAAGGTGTTAAGATGTTTAAGTAGAGAATGGAAACCCAAAGTAACAACCATTACTGAATCAAGAGATTTGTCTAACATGTCCCTTGCCACTTTATTTGGAAAGTTGCAGGAACACGAGATGGAATTATTGAGATTACACCAACATGAAGAAAATGACAAGAAAAAGAAAGGAATTGCTCTTAAAGCATCATCCTCAATTCAAGAAGAAAGTGATCAGGAAAATGATCCAGATGATGATGATGATCTAAGTCTTTTTGTAAAAAGATTCAACAAGTTTCTTAAAGTAAGAGGAAATCAGAGGCGACCCAATTTTAAATCAAAGAGAAGGACATAAACTTCATCCTCTACTTTAAAATGCTTTGAATGTAATCAACCTGGACATCTGAGGGTTGATTGTCCCATCTTCAAGAAAAAGATGGGGAAATCTGAAAAGAAAAATCTTAGTGAAAAGAAAATGAAGAAAGCATACATCACATGGGATGAAAATGATATGGAATCTTCTGAAGATTCAGAAAATGAAGAGATAAATCTCTGCCTTATGGCTAAAAGTTACGAAAGTGATGAAGAGGTAACATCTTCAAATAACTTATCTATTTCTTTTGATGAATTGCAAGAAGCATTTGCTGATCTGCATAAAGAGTCAATTAAACTTGCAAAATTAGTTTCATCTTCAAAGAAAACAATTTCAAATTTAGAAAATGAAATCTCAAAATTAAACAAAGAATTAGATCATCTTAGAAATGAAGTCTCAATTTCTAAAACAAATGAAAAAGTTAATATCTCCACTATTTCTAACAAGAAACTATCAGATCCTTGTAGTTGTTGTGAAAAATATGAAAAAGAAATTAAAGAGTTAAAAAATTCACTTGCTAAATTTTCTTATAGTAAAAATAATTTAGATGTCATATTAAGTAAACAAAGATATGTTTCCAATAAGAATGGACTAGGGTATAAATTTGAAAAACAACAAAAGTTTCATAAAAACTTTTCCACTTCCACACAAAAATGTAATTCTAATTCTATCAGTTGTTTTTACTGTGGAAGAAGAGGACATGGCATATCAACTTGCTACTTCAAGAAAAATTACAGTAACATTAAATTGATATGGGTCCCAAAAGGATCCTCAGTTTATACTAACATGCAAGGACCCAATAAAGTTTGGGTACCTAAGCCAAAAACTTGATATGTAGGTGTCTTTGAGGAAGAAGTGGTACATAGATAGCGGATGCTCAAAACATATGACTGGAGATGCATCAAATTTTACACATATCTCTCCAAAGAAAAGAGAGCATGTAACATATGGTGACAACAACAAAGGTAGAATCCATGGAGTTGGTAAAATAGGTACAAATTCTTCAAACTCCATTGAAAATATTCTACTTGTTGAAGGCCTTAAGCACAGCCTGCTTAGCGTTAGTCAATTATGCGACAAAGGCTATCTAGTATCATTTGATTCTCAAAAATATCTTATAGAACATAAGCATGACATTAATATAAAGCATGTAGGACATAGAGTCAATAATGTTTACATGATAGACTTAAGCATAAAACTAGAAAACAATCATTGCTTTCTTAGCAAAGATGATGGTCCATGGTTATGGCATAAAAGAATTGCTCACATAAACATGGATCACTTAAATAAATTAATTTCAAAAGATTTAGTAGTTGGTTTGCCTAAATTGAAATTTGAAAAAGATAAATTATGTGATGCATGTCAAAAGGGCAAACAAATAAGAGTCTCATTCAAACCTAAAAATGTTGTTTCAACCACTCAACCCTTACAATTATTGCATATGGATTTATTTGGTCCATCTAGAACCATGAGTCTTGGAGGAAATTACTATGCTCTAGTTATAGTTGATGATTTCTCTAGATATACTTGGACATTATTTATTACACATAAAAGTGATTCATTCCAAGCATTTAGAAAACTTGCTAAAGTCATACAAAACAAGAAAAATCTCAAGATTGCATCCATTAGAAGTGATCATGGGGGTGAATTTGAAAATAAAGATTTTGAATTATTCTATGATGAACATGGTATTGAACACAATTTTTCTGCACCTAGAACCCCTCAACAAAATGGAGTTGTTGAGAGGAAAAATAGATCATTGGAAGAAATTGCAAGAACTTTATTAAATGATACTTCTCTTCCAAAGTATTTTTGGGCTGAAGCTGTCAATACTGCATGTTACATCATGAATAGGGCCTTAATAAGGCCCATTTTAAAGAAAACCCCATATGAGTTATATAATGGTAGAAAACCAAATATTTCTCATCTACATGTTTTTGGTTGCAAGTGCTTTGTGCTTAATAATGGTAAAGATAATCTAGGAAAATTCGATGCAAAATCTGATGAAGGTATTTTTCTTGGATATTCATTACAAAGCAAAGCATATAGGATATATAATAAAAGAACTATGAATATCGAGGAATCCATTCATGTTACCTTTGATGAATCTAATGCTATCTTGTCAAGAAAGAATATGCTAGATGATATTGCAGATTCTTTAGAACATATGAATATTCATGAACAAGATTCCAAAGGAAATGATAAAGGAAACAATGAAGATCCTCCAGAAGAAGTCAAATCAAATGATGAACTTCCAAGATAATGGAAAGCTTCAAGAGATCATCCCCTCGACAACATTATTGGTGATATCTCAAAAGGGGTAACAACTAGACATTTTCTTAAAGATTTATGCAATAATATGGCTTTTGTATCTATGATTGAACCTAAAAATATAAAAGAAGCCATAATAGATGATAACTGGATCATTGCCATGCAAGAAGAACTGAATCAATTTGAAAGAAATAATGTGTGGAAACTAGTAGAAAAACCTGAAAATTATCCTGTCATAGGAACAAAATGGGTTTTTAGAAATAAATTAGATGAACATGGCATAATTATTAGAATTAAGGCTAGGTTAGTAGCAAAAGGGTATAATCAAGAAGAGGGAATAGACTATGAAGAAACATATGCTCCAGTTGCAAGATTAGAAGCCATTAGAATGCTCTTAGCATATGCATCCATAATGAATTTTAAACTCTATCAAATGGATGTTAAAAGGTGATTTTCTAAATGGTTTAATTCAAGAAGAAGTATTTGTTGAACAACCCCCAGGCTTTGAAATCCCAGATAAACCAAATCATGTTTATAAATTGCAAAAGGCTCTTTATGGTTTGAAACAAGCCCCTAGGGCTTGGTATGAACGCTTAAGTAATTTTCTTCTAGAAAAAGAATTCTCTAGAGGTAAAGTGGATACCACATTATTCATAAAGAGAAAACATAATGATATTTTGTTGGTTCAAATATATGTTGATGATATAATTTTTGGATCCACTAATGATTCATTATGCAAGGAGTTTTCCCTTGATATGAAAAGTGAATTTGAAATGTCAATGATGGGAGAACTAAAGTACTTCCTGGGATTACAAATCAAGCAAACTCAAGAAGGTATATTCATAAATCAAGCCAAGTACTGCAAGGAATTAATAAAAAGATTTGGGATGGAAAGTGCAAAACACATGGCTACACCGATGAGCACTAGCTGTTACTTAGATAAAGATGAATCTGGTCAATCTATTGACATGAAACAGTATCGAGGTATGATCAGATCTCTTCTCTATTTATCTGCTAGTAGGCCTGATATTATGTTTAGTGTATGCATGTGTGCTAGGTTTCAATCCAACCCCAAACAATCACATTTGAGTGCAGTTAAGAGAATCATGAGATATCTATTAGGTACAATAAATTTAGGATTATGGTATCCTAAGAACTCAACATGTAACTTAATAGGATATTCTGATTCTGACTTTGCCGGATCTAAAACTGATAGAAAAAGCACAAGTGGAACTTGTCAATGCATTGGATCCGCTCTTGTCTCATGGCATAGTAAAAAACAAAACAGTGTTGCTTTGTCCACTACTGAAGCGGAATATATTTCTGCCGGCAGTTGTTGTGCACAGATTTTATGGATGAAGCAAAAATTATCTGACTATGGTATCCTTCTTGATCGTATACCTATTAGGTGTGATAATACTAGTGCCATAAATCTATCCAAAAACCCTGTTCAACACTCTAGAACCAAACATATAGAAATTAGGCACCATTTTCTTAGAGATCATGTCCTAAAGGGAGATTGTATATTAGAGTTTGTTGATACAAAGAATCAGCTTGCTGATATCTTTACAAAACCTCTCCCAAAAGAAATATTCTTTTCAATAAGAAGAGAATTAGGGCTTTTAGACCTTAGTGATTTGAATAGGTACTTTTTTTTTTGAATGATTGATTGTGTTCTTGATGAAGTATGACGCTTGTTTTGTTTAATTTAGTTTACTTTTCTTGTTAGTATAATTAACTCTTTAAATAACCTAAGTTTTTAGACTTAAGAAATAAGTTTTCCTATAGGAAAAGGCTATTTTTTGTTCTGGTAATCGATTACATGAATACTGTAATCGATTACACTAGAACAGATGGCCTGTAATCGATTACAGTATTCATGTAATCGATTACCAGTAGGCTGCCTCCTCCAGTAATCGATTACCATTACTTGTAATCGATTACCACGCGTCCTGCTCTATAAATATCACGTTTTCAGAATCTCCTGCGCAGCCCCTTCCTCCTTGCGCCGTACCTCCATTCCTAAACCTTCAAACCTTCCTATCTCACTCATTTCTTCATCAAATCAACTCCCGTAAATGGAAATCTTCTTCTTTTTCATTTTTCTTTTGATTTCACCGATTAAAATCTGTAACAACTCCCTCAAATGGCAGAATCATCAAAGAAACGAAAGGGTTCTTCCGCCTCCGCTTCGGCTTCAAGAGCTCATCGTTCTGGAGCCACTAGCGCATCCACAGCACCAATTCCACCCTCATTGTCCTCTTCCCCAGTGTTTTCTTCCGACGAACAGCAGAAACGGTACTCCAATATTTTCTCATCTCGTTCCATTATTGACCCTAAGTTTATTGATATGGAATTCTTTTCTGCTGAAACCTTTGATTGCATTCAAGCCTTTCAGAACTTAGGTCTTCTACCTTTTATGTCATTACAATTGCCTATTTATCCTGAATTGGTTAAAGCTTTTTATTGTAATCTTGAAATTCAGGACAGCACTCTGATTTCTAAAATTTTTGGGATAAAAATGGTCATTGACCAGTCTCTTTTCCATGACTTAACCAAATTACCCAGTGACGGTGTACCATTTGAAGGTACACTGAATGACGACTGGAAATTTGATTTCTCTGCCCATGATGCCCGCCAATTGGTTTGCACCAACAATGCGGATATGACCGGACGTCTTCTTGTCGGGTCATTGGCTTTTGAAAGCCGCATCCTTCACTATTTAATTGTGCGTATTTTGCTTCCACGGTCTTCCAACCTTGCCCAGGTTTCTGAGGAAGATCTGATTATCATGTGGGCCTTTCATACAGGGCGTCAACTTGACTGGGCACACTTAGTCAGATATCGCATGCATAAGGCATTGCGATTAAATGCTCCATTACCATATCCACAGCTTGTCACTCTCTTTTTCTGCCATTTTCAAATTCCTCTTGATTCTGAACCTTATGTTCCAATCAAGCGATCTTTTTTAATTGGTGCTGCTATGATTGCTTCTTTTGGTTACCGCAAAGAGCGTGATGGCTCTTGGGTCAAAAAGAGTGTTCTACCTGTTGATGATGAAGGCCACGTACCAGTTGAAGATAATTCCACTCTTCTTCAAAGGCTTATGGACAAGTTTGATGGACTTCAGACTTTTGTTGGTGACAAGTTTGATGCCATGGAATTGCAAGTTGACATGCGGTTCGATGCTAGGGAATCAAGGATCACTAGGGTTGAAGAAGATGTCTCCTTCATCCGAACTTGCTTTGATCCACCACCACTGCCTCCTTCATCCTCTTAGATTATATGTTATTATTCTAACTTAGTTTAATTAGTAGTCAAATATTATTAGCACTTTGCTTTATCGCCATGTATTTGGCTTTTTGTTCTAGTCTTGCACTATTATTATAATTCTCGCTTTTGTTTTGGTTAATTATGACGTTGTATGGATTTATTTCGATTTAATGGTTGGCTTTGTTTGGATATTTATTGTGTTAATGTTTGGATATTGATTGTTTTGATCTAGTTCTTTTTGATGTTGCCAAAGGGGGAGAGAACTTGGGAGAACACATATGGGTTAGAAATCAATTAGGCATACATGCCAAAAGATAGGGGGAGTAAGGGTTGTGTGAACGTGCTATCATCTTGTATATAGATTGTCTTGATTTCAGGTATTGTCATCATCAAAAAGGGGGAGATTGTAGACAAAGGATCAAGCTGAATATTTTGATGATGCCAAAGGATTACATGAATCATATGCTTCTTAAAGATTTACTCAAGACAAAGCAATTAGAGATATTCAAGATGGATGATCAAGACAGTCTATAGAGTCTTAGAAAGGATATTAAATAGGAAGGGAATTCCAATTGAAGTAGCAAAAGGTTTGGCCAAGAATTTTAAGTTAAAAAAGTCTTTTTCAACAAATTTACTCTCTGGTAATCGATTACCAGAGGATGTAATCGATTACCAGTGGCCAAAACTGATTTACAACAGCTATTAAAATTTGAATTCAAAATTTGCACTGTGTAATCGATTACACATATATGGTAATCGATTACCAGCAGTTTCTGAACGTTTTAATTCAAATTTTAAAGAGTGTAATCGATTACACACTTATTGTAATCGATTACCAGAAGAGCTTTTCAGAAAACATTCTCAACAGTCACATCTTTTTGTGTGGTTATTGAATGGCTATCATAGGCCTATATATATGTGACTTGAGACACGATTTTTGAGAGAGTTTTCAGAACAACAAGTGTTTATCCTCTCAAAGAGCAAAAATCATTTTATCCTCTAAAAAATTCCTTGGCCAATTCAATTGTAATTCATTAAGGAATTATTTGAGTGCTCATTCTGTAAAATCTATCTCTTTCTAGAGAGATTCATTCTTCTTCTTCTCCTTATTCTCTAAGGGATTAAGAGACCGTGGGTCTCTTGTTGTAAAGGAATTCTAAACACAAAGGAAGGATTGTCCTTGTGTGTTTATAACTTGTAAAAGGAATTTACAAGATAGTGGAACTCTCAAGCGGGTTGCTTGGGGACTGGACGTAGGCACAAGGGTGTGGCCGAACCAGTATAAATCTGAGTTTGCACTTTCTCTTCCCTTAATCTCCTTTGTTTATTATTGCTTTATGTTCATATTCAAATTGTTTTATTTGAATTAATATTTAAGAAGTTCATTGTTAAGGGAATTTATAACTTGAAAAGAAAGTGAAATAGATTTTTAATTGGGGAAGTATTTTGGGATATCTTAATTCAACCCCCCCTTCTTAAGATATCTGAGGCCACTTGTCTAACATATATGTTCCTAAGACAATAAAAGATTAACATAATTTTGATTATGTAATTAAGATTGCAGAAAATAATATTCCTCTAGGACAAGACATAGGGGAAGAATTCCATTTATTATCAAAAAATTCAATCTTTGAACATAGCAGAAAATAAAAATACCTACACATAGGATGTGTACAGGTAGCAATCTAACCATTAATTGATATGGGAACAAATGCAGCAGTTTTAATGTGTATTAGAGATATTAGGCATAATAAATTTAAAGATTCTTTAATAGGAACAGTAGAAACAAGTCTAGGACAAGGACCAGTCTATTTCAACTGTTACCAAAATAAAACAGTGAGTTTGATGGATAGAAACATTCTTGACTCCCTGTTCTTAAATATCCACTTTCATGGGCTTGACATGAAAGAAGAACCAATTCTAGCAGCTTTAATTTATAGGATCCAATATAAGGTCATGAACACTTGTGCGTCAAGAGTCCTTCTAAAACCTCAAAGAGGAGAGACAACTTTGCTTATCACTCATATGAAAAAGGCTAATGTTTATTGATGTAGCTCAATTGGAGCTTGTAGGCCTTGGATCTTCTTCATCAATGGATTCATTTGCTTATTGAGGTCTGATTGCAGCAGAATGGAGAAGGAGAAAGATGAATGGAGACGCCACTTCAAGTAGAAGATGAGTCTAGAAGAAGCTCACCATCATAGGAAGCCATAGATAAGAGCTTGAAGGTAGAAGAAGAGGAAGAGAAGAGCACGAAATTTAGTGCCTCTAAAGAAGTTTGAACTTTGAAGTTTAATTCTCAAATGATCAAAATTAAAAAAAATGCACACACATGACCTCTATTTATAGCCTAAGTGTCACACAAAATTGGAGGGAAATTTGAATTTCAATTCAAATTTCACTTGAATTTGAAATTGAATTTGTGGAGCCAAATTTTGGAGCCAAAATTTCACTAATTATGATTAGTGAATTTTAGTTATGGTTTAGCCCACTAATCCAAGATCAATTCCAAGATTCTCCACTAAGTGTGCTTAGGTGTTATGAGACATGTAAAGCATGAAGGACATGCACAAAGTGTGACTATATGATGTGGCAATGCGGTGTAGTAAGCAAATGCTCACCTCCCCCTCTAAAATTTAATTGGATTGGGCTTCTACCAATTCAATTAAATTTATTTCCCAACACACACATCAAATATTCACTTAATGCATTTGAAATTACAAAACTACCCCTAATACAAAAACTAGTCTAGGTGCCCTAAAATACAAGGGTTAAAAATCCTATATTTCTAGGGTACCCTACCTACATTATGGAGCCCTAAATACAAAGATAAAAAAAATAATGAAATCCTAATCTAATATGTACAAAGATAAGTGGACCCAACCTTGGCCCATGGGCTCAAAAATCTACCCTGAAATGGGATGAGGTAACTCTTCCTAAAAAATGGGTCATGGACAAGGCCACACCGTCAGTCCCTAGACCTGCTCCAACCATAAAACAAATCAAGAAGGATAATTCCAGTAAGGTAGAAATAACCTTTAATAGGACAAACTCTTTCTCATCTAGAATAGAAGCCTCAAGATTCGAGTATGAATTGGCAAGAAAGTCTTTCTCAGTAAGAACCCGGTCAATTCTAGTAGGGTTATCTAGATTTGAGTCACATAACCAGTTTCCTTGTATAAACCTCCAAGGATTAGATACAACTTCTAGTATACCTAGAACCACATATAATCAAGAACAAGTGGATGACCAAAAGTTAATCCAGTCTCCAACATATTCCTCTATGCATGAACCTTATGATGTTATCTAAAAAATTTAGCATTGATAAGAAAACCCTTAGAAAAGACTTTTATTCTCCAGAGAATGAACGTAAAAGGAAATGGTTTTTTTAACGTTTTAAGGGGATAAAAAGAAAACAAATCGAAGACAAATTTTATGAGTTTGTTGAGAGAGTCAAAGTTAACATTCCTTTCTTTGATTGATTTCATGCCTATACCATTAAAGAAAACTTAGATTACCCTTGGAAACAAGACATCATAGGTGATCCAACAACCAATGTTATTACCAATTGGCAGATCAACGATGGTGAGTTAATCCAATCGGAATTACCTCCAACAACACAGTACCAATTGCCAAAGGTCAAGGAAAGTAATGATAAACCTGTCATTGCCACACCCTTTAAAATAAAGGATGTCAATGAAGACATCACCTCAAAAGACATCAAAGGCCTAATGGAACAGGCTAATTACACCAACAAATATCTTCAAGTATTAGGATAATCCACTTGTAGAGAAAAGGTGTCTCCTAAACACAAAATCCATGAAGGATCTGCATCAAATATCTAGATAGAGAAACCTTTATTCAAACCATTCAAGATTAGTGAAAAGGCAAAACAAAAAATTAGGGAACTTAGGAAGCACAAATCCCTTATAGAGGATATAGGTGATAACAAAAGTGAATTATTTAGTAAGATTGATAATTTACTTAAAGTCATCCCTGAAACACCTTAACCTTCGGAAGAATCGTCCAAAATGAGAACCAGAAACACCTCCAAACTAATCAATGTCATTCATGATGATAATGCCCAAAACTTAGAACAAATAACAAAAGAAGGTTCAATATTTGAAAAAGTAAATGCCAAACATTGGAAAACACCTTCCAAACTTTATTACCAAAGACTAACTGCCCTTAATCTTTTACTAGAAGAAAGAGGCGAAAGTAATTTTAAAAGCTTTAGTGCAAACAACATCTATGAGTGGAATATAGATGCCCAAACAGAATACAATATCATAAATATGCTCCAACACATGACCATGGTAGCCATGACATATCAGACATCCCATGAGTGTTCGGAAGAAACAATTATAGATATCTTAGTTGCAAGATTTTCTGGCCAATTAAAAGGATGGTGGGATAATTATCTCACTAATGAAGAAAAATAAAAAATATACAATGTTGTTAAAACGGATCTCAATGGAAAATTCATTACAAATGATGATAATGGAAAGATCCCTGATGTTGTTAATACCCTTATTTTTACAATAGCCCAACACTTCATTGGCGACCCATCACTTTGGAAAGATAGGTCGGGAGAATTATTATCAAATCTTAAGTGTAGAACTTTAGCGGACTTTAGGTGGTATAGAGACACCTTCCTGACTAGAGTTTACACCAGAGAGGATAGGCAACAACCTTTCTGGTTAGAGACAAAATCCATAGCCATTCTACCAACATAGACATTCCATATGAAAGTTTAAGTTACGGTCAATTAAACTCTTATGTCCAAAAAGTCGCCTTAAAATTTGTCAAGATGACAAAATCCAAAGATAACTAGCCAAGGAGAAAGCCCAAAGCAAAAGAGATTTAGGGTCTTTCTGTGAGCAATTTGGATTACCAGCTTGCCCAAAACAAAAGAAAAAAAGACCACTAAAAAAGGATATCAAGAAAATAAAACCTTCAGCAAAAAAAGGTTTCCAAGAAGGAAATACTAACACAAACCCTCGGCCAGCAAAGATGCTAATACTCCAAAACCTAGTATGAAAACCAAAATTGTATGCTATAATTATGGAAAACAAGGTCACATTAGCAAATATTGTAGATTGAAAAAGAAATTAAGAAACCTTAATCTAGACCCATCCATAGAAGAACACATTAATAATATGCTCATTGAAACCTCAGAGGAAGAAACTGAAGATGTATCCTCTGAAGAAAATCTTAACCTAATTCAACAGGATGATCAACCATCGTCTACGGATGATGAAGATAAAGATATCCAAGAAATCAACACTCTAACAAGAGACCAAGATCTTTTGTTTGAGGCAATCAATTCCATTCCAGACCCTCAGGAAAATAAGGTTTTCCTGAATAAACTGAAAAAATCCTTGGAAACCAAACCTAAATCAAGAGAATTCATTACCAATAACAAATTTGATGTTAGCAATATTCTCAAAAGATTAGAAAACACTTCTGCCAAACCAACCACAATCCAAGATCTTCAAACATAAATTAACAATCTAAAACAAGAGGTTAAAGAACTTAGGCAACAACAAGAAATTCATCAAATCATCCTATCTCATTTCAAAGAACACGGTGATTCAGAAGTGAAGAAAAAGAGATAAAAAAATGAGGATCAAGAAGATGAAATGTTCATGGGATTAATCAACAAGATTAAGATCCAAAAATTTTATACTAATATAAGAATCATTATAAATGATTTTGTTTTAGACACAATGGCCCTATTTGACACCGTGGCTAACTCAAATTGTATTTTGGAAGGATTAGTTCCTACAAAATTCTTTCAGAAAACCTCAGAAAAACTGAGTACAACAAATGGCTCAAAATTAAAAATTAATTACACATTATCAAGTGCAATTATAGAAAACCAGGGTCTTAGGAATGAAACAAATTTTCTTCTGGTCAAAAACCTTAAGAATGAAGTTATCTTAGGAACACCCTTCATCAGATCTTTATTCCCCCTTCAGATATCCAAGGAAGGAATAACCACTACCTATTTCGGAAGAAAAATCACATTTAATTTTTCTACTAAACCTATATCAAGAAACATAAATTTCTTAGAAAAGAAGATTAGCCAGATCAACTTTTTAAAAGAAGAGGTTTCTTTTAACAATATTCAGATACAATTAGAAAAGCCTCAATTAAAGGAGAAAATCCAATCTCTTACAACACATCCAATCAACCATTTGTTTCGATTTGCCACATGCATTCTGGAACCGGAAAAAACACATAGTTGTTCTCCCTTGTGAGAAAGACTTCAGGGAAAAACAAATTCCCACAAAAGCCAGACCAATCCAAATGAATGAAGAACTCCTTCAATATTTCCAAAGGGAGATTAAGGATCTCCTTGATAAAGGACTAATTAGGAAGAGCAAAAGCCCATGGTCTTGTGTTGTGTCAACAAACAAGCTGAACTTGAACGGGGTACACCTCGTCTAGTTATAAACTATAAGCCATTGAATCAAGCCTTACAATGGATTAAGTACCTTATTCCAAACAAAAAACATTTACTCAATAGATTGAATTCTGCAAAGATATTCTCCAAATTTGACATGAAGTCAGGATTTTAGCAAATCCAAATACAAGAATCTGACAGGCACAAAACTGCCTTCATTGTACCTTTCGGGCAATATGAATGGAATGTTATGCCATTCGGTCTAAAGAATGCTCCTTCAGAATTCCAAAAAATCATGAACGACATCTTTAATCCTTATTCGAAATTTGTCATTGTCTATATAGATGATGTTTTAATTTTTTTCTCAAAATATTGATAAACATTTTAAACATCTACAAACCTTCATTCACATTATCAAACAAAATGGTCTTGCGGTCTCCCAATCTAAAATCAATCTTTTTCAAACAAAGATCCAATTCCTTGGTCACAACATACATCAGGGAACAATCATACCAATAGATAGGTGATCGAGGCCGTACCCGAATCAAATAAACATGAAAATGCAGTAACTAGGAAGTGATCCTAGGTCGTTTCCCAACGAGCAGTGACACACCAATTGTTCATAATATACTTGCAGTAACAGTAACGATTGGGGGGGGGGGGTTTGTTTGTTTTGTGATTAAAGAGAAAAACAAGTAAACTAGAATACGAAACTACCAATATTAAAAATGGGTTGTTTCCTTTGATTCAGAAGCCATTCTCTTATCCTGGGTTATGGAGAATTCGTCCCTAATAGTCAACCACTTAATCCAACCCTATTTCAATTTACTAAGCGAAAATCAACTTAGGGTTGTCAATACGTGATTAGGCACCACATACACCAGTTAGCTCTTCGTCCATTAAGCATGAACGCAAGTTAGGCTCAGAGGCAATTAATCGAACACGAAGCGTGAACTGATTAATATTCACGAATTTGGGATAACTGGTGAAGGGAGAACTGCCAGGGAACCACATTACAAGCGAAACCTCAAAGAGAGTTGGGCTTCGTCCTCAAAAGGAAACAACACCAGAAAATCTAGCCTTCCATGGATTCAAGCAGAAAACGCAAATGAAACATGAAGCAGAAATGTAAATGAACAGAAACGTAAATGAGACAGAAACGTAAATGAAAGTAGAAGAAGAAGCAAGAATGAACTCGTAATTAGAAGCAGAAAACGGAAATTTGCATTAAGAACGAAAACCGTAACAAGGGAACAAAAAAACGTGAAAACCTAAAACCAAAGCTCTGAATAATGAAAATAGCATAACAGAATGCCCTGCATGAATCCCAAGGCAACTATTTAAAAAGAGTCACTCAAAGTCATTGGGCCCTATTACAATACTCTGGCCCAAAACGAAATAAACATTGAACAACATAAAATAAAATTGCGAAATTTCCTAATTAGAAATTAACTAATGTAAGCGCTGCTTTATTTGCCCTCTTCAAGTCCACAACCAAAATCCGGATTAAGCCCAATGTTTCATTAATTCCTGAAATTAGATTAAAAACATCGAATTAGCTAAATGAGCCCAAATAATAAAGCTGCCTAATTAATTGACAATTAAGATCAATCAATAATTAAAATGGTGCAAAAAGGGTTTAGAAAATAGAAGAAAATGATGGCACATCAAAATCCCCCATACTTAGCCTTTTGCACTCCTGGGCAAAATGAAACAAAGAACAAAATCCAAGGATATCAAAGAGAGACAAACAAAAACATTCATATATTTCTCAATGAACATCAAGGAATGGGTAACATCTAACATAAGGAGATCCAAAAAGTCAAGACATTCATGAAAATCATCCAAGCAACCCAATCATGGCAAAATAGTTAATCAGCTCAAGAATGAAAAGTGATAAAGCCTCACAAGATATACACTCTATCTCTCAAGTGTCTAGGCTACTATTTACCCTCAAAGCACCCATGAAAGCAAACACCACATAGACTTGGCAAGATTCTAAAATTGACAATCAGCCCACAAACACAAGCACATGTGGATCAAAAGGTCTTTTAAGGTTGTAATGGGGCCAAGGACAAGGTATGGAGAAATATGGAATAAGTGGCTAAATCCCAAAGGAATAGAGGAGCAATGGGGAATAAGTGCATATTAAGAAAAAAATAAGAAAATAAAAAGAAGTAAAGATAAAATTTAAACATGAAGAGTAGAACCAAGAGTTTCATCATTCTTGTCCCATTTAAGATCTTATTCACTCAACTTTGTTGCTTTTCATTTTCTTTTTTTCGATTTTTTTTTTTACTCTATAGCCTTTGAGAAACAACATTTCATTCAGCATGTCCAACATTTAACCAATATACAATGTACATCAAGTATGGCCCAAAATACATCATGAAGCATAGCCAACAAAACAAGTTGTCCAATGAAACAAAAACCCCCCACACTTATTCCCAAAACAATTCCAAAGCTCCAAAATTCCTTAAGGATATGGTGATATCATGGTTTTTCACTTAAGGCTTGTAGTGAGCTTCAAAACAAGGAAAGGGAAACAAGGCTCAAAAGGACTATCAAAGGAATTAATTCAAGGTAAGTCCATTTGGCTAGAAGCTTATAAGAACAAAATTGCCTCAATCATTTCCAAATATGCATGTGAATTGGGACGCATCAACAAGAATCAAGCCAAGGCTATTGTGCAAGCAATCAATGGGGCAAAACACACCAAATGATTATGATGATGGATGGCTCAAATTCTCACAAAGGTAAACTCATCACTTTCAAATTGAGCTTTCAAAACTATCATGACATGTTGAGAAGAATCAAGGATTTCAAGTCACAAAATGTCAAGAACTTTTATTTTCAAAACAATTACCCATTTCTTGAACATATCCTATAATTCAAAGAAAAACATGCAAAGTCGTACGTGCACACAAAATTGACCGAAAATATTAAACTAAAAATCCGACGAAACTAACAACATTAACAAATTAACACAACTAACAAATTAACAAAACCAACAAAACTAGCAAAACCAAAGAACACTCCCCCCCATACTTAAACAACACATTGTCCTCAATGTAGCACAATTAAAAGATTAAAAACAATTAAATCATCAAAGAGAATCGGACAAGTGTAATAAAAGCAAAGAAGGAGATAGGAAAAGAAAAACTCCCTAAGTCATGGTGGAGGAAGAGTAGGGTGGAGTAAGGAAGTCTCTTCCACCACTACGTCCACTAAAGAAGGGTTCGTGAGGAATGGCTTAAGTCGATGTCCGTTGACCTTGAAGCTCTTGTTTGTGGAGTCGCTTTTGATCTCAACTGTACCATAAGGAAAAACATTAGTAACAACAAAAGGACCAATCCACTTAGACCTCAACTTACCACTCATGAGTCCAAGCCTAGAATTATATAATTACACTTTTTGCCCAACCACGAAGTCTTTTTTAACTATCATGCTATCATGGAATTTTTTGGTCTTTTCTTTGTAGAACTTGGCATTCTCGTAGGCTTCTAGGCGGATTTCATCTAACTCACTTAGTTGCAACTTTCTTTCCTCACCAGCTTGATCCATAGAGAAGTTGCAAGTCTTCACTGCCCAGTAAGCTTTGTGCTCAATTTCCACTGGAAGATGACATGCCTTTCCAAAGACAACCCGATAAGGAGACATTCCTATGGGTGCTTTGTAGGCAGTCCGATGCGCCCAGAGAGCATCATCAAGCCTGGTACTCCAATCTTTCCTGCTTGGCTGCACAATCTTCTCTAAAATTCGCTTGATTTCTCGGTTAGAAATTTCTGCCTGTCCATTGGTCTGGGGGTGGTATGGTGTGGATACCCTGTGTACCACCCCGTACTTTTTAAGCAGGGCATGCATTGTCCTGTTGCAAAAATGGGTTCCTTGATCACTAACAATTGCTTTAGGTACTCCAAACCTGCAAAACAGATTAGACCTGACAAAGTCTGCAACAACTTTAGCATCATTAGTTCTAGTGGGCTTGGCTTCCACCCATTTTGAAACATAGTCAACTGCAAGGAGAATGTAAACATAACCAAAAGAGACAGGAAAAGGGCCCATGAAATCTATACCCCAAACATCAAACACCTCACAGAATAGCATAGGTTGCTGAGGCATTTGTTGTCACCATGTAAGTGTATTTCCTGCTCTCTGACACTGCTCACAAGTGCTGCAGATCTTCCACGCATCTTTAAAGATGGTGGGCCAATAAAAACCACAATCAAGCACTTTGCGAGCTATCCTTTGAACACCTAGATGACCTCCCGATGCGGAAGAATGACAGAACTGCAGGACTGAGTCAGTCTCATGATCTGGAATGCACCGTCTAATGACCTGATCACTGCACAATTTCCACAAGTAGGGGTCATCCCAAATAAAATGCTTAGCATCACTTTTAATTTTATCTTTTTGGGCCTTAGATGCTAAGGGAGGAAAAACAGAAGCAACTAAATAATTGACAATATTAGCAAACCAGGGAGTAGAAAGAGAGTTAGAAATACTATACAGTATATACAAATGATCATCCGGGAAATCATCCCGAATAGGTGAATCTGCATCAGATACACGTTCGATCCGACTCAAATGATCAGCAACTAGATTTTGTGCTCCGCTCCTATCACGGATCTCCAAGTCAAACTCTTGGAGCCAGAGCATCCATCGGATCAACCTAGGCTTAGAATCAGCCTTCTTCAACAAGTACTTTAAAGCTGCATGGTCAGTATAAACAATAATGCAGGTACCAAGCAAATAAGATCGAAATTTTTCAAGAGCAAAAACTATGGCTAGAAGCTCCTTCTCAGTGGTAGTATAATTCGCTTGGGCAGCATCTAAAGTCCTAGAAGCATAGTATATCACCCTGGGCAATTTATCAGTTTTCTGAGCAAGGACAGCCCCCAATGCATAATTTGATGCATCACACATAAGCTCAAAAGGGGTTGTCCAGTCGGGTGCCTAGATGATGGGGGTGGTAGTCAGCGCTCTTTTGAGGCAATCAAAAGCCTCTTTGCATCTGTCATTAAAGTCAAACTCCACCTCCTTTTGCAACAAGTTGGACAATGGAAGGGCTACTTTGCTAAAATCCCTTATAAAGCACCTGTAGAATCCTGCATGACCAAGAAAAGATCGCACCTCTCGCACACAAGAGGGGTAAGGCAATTGTGAAATAACAGAAATTTTTGCAGGATCTACTTCAATACCCTTATTGGAAATAATGTGGCCTAAAACTATACCTTGCTCAACCATAAAATGACATTTTTCAAAATTTAGAACAAGGTTAGTTTCAATGCATCTATTCAAAACTTTTTCCAAACTATTCAAACAACCATCAAAAGAGGATCCATATACAGTGAAATCATCCATAAATACCTCTATGCAATTTTCTAAAAAATCACTGAAAATACTAATCATGCACCGCTGGAAGGTATCAGGGGCATTGCACAGGCTGAAAGGCATCCTCCTATAGGCAAAAGTGCCGAAGGGGCAGGTGAATGTGGTCTTTTCCTGATCCTCAGGAGCAATAGTAATTTGCATATAACCAGAAAAACCATCAAGGAAACAGTAGTGGGATTTACCTGCCAGGCGTTCAAGCATCTGATCAATGAATGGCAGGGGAAAATGGTCCTTTTTGGTAACCTGGTTCAGCCTCCTATAGTCAATGCAGACTCTCCAACTGTTCTGCACCCGAGTAGGAATTAGCTCCTCCTTCTCATTTTTTATCACTGTGAGGCCGGTCTTCTTCGGGACTACCTGGACGGGACTCACCCATTGGCTGTCGGAGATAGGATAAATGATTCCAGCTTGCAAAAGCTTGGTTATCTCCTTCTTCACTACATCAAGAATGTTAGACAAGTGGCCTCAGATATCTTAAGAAGGGGGGGTTGAATTAAGATGTCCCAAACTGTTTCCCCTAATTAAAAATCTATTTCACTTTTTACTCAAGTTATGAATTCCCTTAATGACAATCTTCTTAAATATTAATTCAAATGATGCAACTTGAATATGAATATAAAGCAATAATAAATAAAGGAGATTAAGGGAAGAGAAAATGCAAACTCAGTTTTATACTGGTTCGGCCACACCCTTGTGCCTACGTCCAGTCCCCAAGCAACCCGCTTGAGAGTTCCACTATCTTGTAAATTCCTTTTACAAGTTCTAAACACACAAGGACAATCCTTCCTTTGTGTTTAGAGATCCTTTACAACAAGAGACTCACAGTCTCTTAATCCCTTAGAGAATGAGAAGAAGAAGAGGAACAAATCTCTCTAGAAAGAGATGGATTTTACAGATTGAGCACTCAAATAATTCCTTAATGAATTGCAATTGAATTGGCCAAGGAATTCTTAAGAGGATAAAATGAATTTGCTCTTTGAGAGGATAAACACTTTGTTGTTCTGAAAATCTCTGAGCAATTTCGTGTTTAAGTCACATATATATAGACCATTGGTGGTCATGAGTAAAGCCTTTGAAAAGTTGTGACTCTTGAAATTATTTTTCTGAAAATCCTGTCTGGTAATCGATTACAGTAATTGTGTAATCGATTACAACATTTAAAATTTGAATTAAAACGTTTACTAACTGCTGGTAATCGATTACCAAAATTGTGTAATCGATTACAGCTTTTAAATTTTCGAATTCAAATTTTTATAGCTGTTATAAAACGTATTTGGCCACTGGTAATCGATTACATCCTCTGGTAATCGATTACCAGAGAGTAAAACCTTTGAGAAACACTTTTTATTTTAAATCACTTGGCCAAACCTTTGCTAATTCAATTAGGAATTCCCTTCCTAATATTCTAGTGATCATCTTGATGTTGTGACTTGTAATCTTGAAGTATTGTCTTGAATTTTAATCTTGAAAAGCCCATTTGCATCAATTGCAACACCTCATCATGATCATCATCAAAACATCAAAGCCAATTGCATCTACAAAGAATCACCGGGTTGAGTCTTCTCTGTGGCTGTCTTACTGGTTTAGCTCCATCCTCTAAATTTATTCGATGCATACATGTGGATGGGCTAATACCAGGAATGTCCGCCAGGGTCCAGCCTATAGCCTTCTTATGCTTCTTGAGAACTGACAACAACTTCTCCTCTTGCTCATCAGCAAGGGAGGCAGATATAATCACTGGAAAACTCTTGCTATCATCCAAGTAAGCGTATTTTAAATTTGATGGCAGAGGCTTCAATTCTGGTGTGGTCGGCTGCACAGTGGTAGAAGGAGATGGTTTCTCAGCCTTTACCTCATAAAGAAAGTCAGAGGTATGTGTACTTCCTGAAACATGGTTAGTCCTATCTGACTCTATAAAATCAATCTCAAGAGGTAAAACACCACCACCAGACATGCAATCAATATCACTCTCAAATTCACTCTCAGATTGACTCTCAGCATCAAATTCAGACATATGATCAAATACAATTTCAGACTCAATGCATGAAGAGTGAGAGGCATGCAGATTAGAATAAAGATCAGTCATGTATTCATCAACAACATGGTCAATTATTTCAGCACAAAATACAGAAAGATCTTCAGATGGGTATTTCATAGCATCCAGAATATTAAAATGAACAGTTATATCACCAAACTCCATAGACAGTGTGCCTGCATAAACATCTATCTTAGTTCTAGAAGTTTTCATAAAGGGTCTGCCTAGAATGATGGGAACTGATCCTTGAGAAAATCCATCTTCCATATTCAAGATATAAAAATCAACAGGGAAAATCAGTTCACCAACTCTAACTAAGACATCTTCTATGAAACCAACAGGATAGGCAACACTTCTATTAGCTAAATGAATTACCACATCAATTGACTGCAAGGGACCTAGAGATAGAGAATTAAAAATTGACAGAGGCATAACATTAATAGAGGCTCCTAAATCTAGCATGGCATTGTCAAACTTACTATTCCCTATAATACAAGGTATGCTGAATGTACCTGGATCTTTGCATTTTTCAGGAATTTGAGGAACAGATTTACCAATCAATGCGGAGACATTTCTGCCCATGCTAATCCGTTCACTTCCTTTAAGCTTCCGCTTATTAGTGCACAGCTCCTTCAAGAATTTGGCATATCTTGGAATTTGCTTTATTGCATCCAACAGAGGTATGTTTACCTCTACTTTTCTAAACGTGTCCAAGATCTCTTTCTCTGCCTCTTCCATTTTTTTGTTGGAAACTGCTCTTGGAGGGAATGGAAGAGGGGGAATGTGCTACTTCTACAAATCAGAATTACCTGTGGAAGAAGATTCACCTGCACAGAAATTGTTAGGTAAATTTTTGTCATCACCTTTTTCTGGAGTAGAGTGAAGTTTGGCAGGTTCATTTGCAGATGAGGAAGGTGCTACGGGTTGAGGTCCTTGACACTGCTTTCCCGACCTCAATGAAATGGCACTGACATTTTTGGGATTTTGGACAGCTTGAGAAGGCAACTTGTCAGAATTCTGGGACTGTTGTTGATTCAATTGGGTAGCCAATTGTCCCATCTGATTGGTTAAGCTCTGAATGGAGGCTCTGGTCTCTTGCTGAAACTGCATGTTCTGCATAGTCATTTGCCTCACAAGTTCTTCGAGGGAAGGTTGTGGAGGGGCCTCAACTGTTGGTTGTTTCTGGGGTTGTTGCTGTTGTTGGATTGGTGGAGGAATGTATGGTCTGCTCGGGCCAGCAACATTTTGGAAGGAAGGAGCAGGCTGCTGTTGTTGTTGTTGAGGGCTGGACCATCTGAGGTTAGGGTGATTCCTCCATCCAGGGTTGTATCTGTTGCTGGAGAGGTCATAGTTGTTCTGCTGTGGTTGATTTTGCTGCTGAGGTTGAGGAGGTCTATTGTAAATATTTGCAGCATAGGCTTCAGGCTGCTCGATTGCTCCAGGTTGCTGCATGGAAGGGCAAAGGTCTGTATGGTGGTCAACAGAGGAGCACAAACCACAAACCCTTGCAACAGGTACAGATTTCTGATTCAAGGCCAGCTGGGTTACCAAGTTAACCAATGCATCCAGTTTGCCTTCAAGCTTCTTAGTCTCAGATGATGCAGCTGAGTTTGTAGCTACCTCATGCACTCCTCTAATGACTATGGCATCATTTCTGGCGCTAAACTGTTGGGAGTTGGAAGCCATCTTCTCAATTAAATTTCTGGTTTCAGCAGGAGTCATGTCTCCAAGGGCTCCACCACTGGCAGCATCTATCATACTTCTCTCCATATTACTGAGTCCTTCATAAAAATATTGGAGAAGAAGCTGCTCCGAAATCTGATGGTGAGGGCAACTGGCACATAATTTTTTAAATCGCTCCCAGTACTCATACAGGCTCTCTCCACTGAGTTGTCTAATACCTGAGATATCTTTCCTGATGGTTGTGGTCCTGGAAACAGGGAAATTTTTTTCTAAGAATACTCTCTTAAGGTCATCCCAGCTCGTGATGGACCTTGGAGCAAGGTAATACAGCCACTCCTTTGCCACTCCCTCCAAAGAATGAGGAAAAGCCTTCAGAAATATGTGATCCTCCTGGACATCTGGGGGGTTTCATGGTGGAGCAGACAATATGAAATTCCTTCAAATGTTTGTGCGGGTCTTCACCTGCAAGGCCATGAAACTTTGGAAGCAAATGAATCAGTCCAGTTTTAAGAACATATGGGACATCCTCATCAGGGTATTGGATGCACAAGCTTTCGTAGGTGAAATCAGGTGCAGCCATTTCCCTTAGAGTCCTCTCACGGGGTGGAGGTTGTGCCATGTTCTCAGAATGTGCAAAATCAGAATGCTCAGAATCAGAATGCTCAAAATTATAATGATCAGGATGTTCAAAATCACCAATAACAGAATGCGCAGATTCACCAGTAATGGAATGCTCAGGATGATCAAAAGGTATAAAAGGATGCCTAACTAATCTATGAAATGTCCTATCTATCTCAGGGTCAAAGGGTTGTAAGTCAGATGGATTGCCTCTAGTCATACACTACATTCAGCATGCACAACTAGTTGCCTTGTCATGTAAATAAAGGTGCAGGTTTGAACTACAGCTACCCTCAAATGATATCCAAATGACTTGAAATTTTGTGAGCAACCTTATAAAATGATGAGAAGATAGCATAAAAAATTTCAGACAAAAATTCAAAGTCTAACTATGAAAGCTAAAATTGGTGGGTTAAGAAAAATAAGTGAATAAAACTTGAAAAATAAAAAACTTTTGACAGAATCTCTTTTTTTTGGACGATGGAGACCTCAGCCGGCCATAGGAAATTTTTTTCTACCCCAAATGCATATATAATAATTGTGATTCTGATAACCGGAGCAAAAGTTATGGCCGTTTGAAGTTTTGACAAACACAAAATTTGCTAGTTTTTTGGAACTTTCAAATCTGACCAAACTAAAGGCTCTAGCTATTTTTCCCACAAAATATGGATTAAAAGAAGTTACCACAAAAAAATTCAGCCAAAAATAACAACCCTAGCCACTAAAACAAAAAATCACAAATAATTCAGCATGGGTGGTCGCTAAAATCCGTCTCTAATTGATTTCTACTACTACTCTGTTTTGCCGCAAGCAAAAGTGGTCGCTAAGTCCGTCGCAAAACACTATTCACAGCAAAACACCCAAGACTGAAACAAGGGAAACGCTTAATGGGAAAACTAAAACAGAACACACACTAAACAAAATACCAGGACACTAAACAACACTAACACACATACTAACACAATACTAACAATTAAACATAAAACACGAAGGGATTAAACACACAACACTTGCTAGCTATTATGAACCTTTGGACACTGCTCCCCGGCAACGGCGCCAAATTTGATCGAGGTCGTACCCGAATCAAATAAACATGAAAATGCAGTAACTAGGAAGTGATCCTAGGTCGTTTCCCAACGAGCAGTGACACACCAATTGTTCATAATATACTTGCAGTAACAGAACGATTGGGGGGGGGTTTGTTTGTTTTGTGATTAAAGAGCAGAACAAGTAAACTAGAATACGAAACTACCAATATTAAAAACGGGTTGTTTCCTTTGATTCAGAAGCCATTCTCTTATCCTGGGTTATGGAGAATTCGTCCCTAACAGTCAACCACTTAATCCAATCCTATTTCAATTTACTAAGCGAAAATCAACTTAGGGTTGTCAGTACGTGATTAGGCACCACATACACCAGTTAGCCCTTCGTCCATTAAGCATGAATGCAAGTGAGGCTCAGAGGCAATTAATCGAACACGAAGCGTGCACTGATTAATATTCACGAATTTGGGATAACTGGTGAAGGGAGAACTGCTAGGGAACCACATTACAAGCGAAACCTCAAAGAGAGTTGGGCTTCGTCCTCAAAAGGAAACAACACCAGAAAATCTAGCCTTCCATGGATTCAAGCAGAAAACGCAAATGAAACATGAAGCAGAAACGTAAATGAACAGAAACGTAAATGAGACAGAAACGTAAATGAAAGTAGAAGAAGAAGCAAGAATGAACTCGTAATTAGAAGTAGAAAACGGAAATTTGCATTAAGAACGAAAACCGTAACAAGGGAACATAAAAACGTGAAAACCTAAAACCAAAGCTCTGAATAATGAAAATAACATAACAGAATACCCTGCACGAATCCCAAGGTAGCTATTTAAAAAGAGTCACTCAAAGTCACTGGGCCCTATTACAATACTCTGGCCCAAAACGAAATAAACACTGAACAACATAAAATAAAATTGCGAAATTTCCTAATTAGAAATTAACTAAGGTAAGCGTTGCTTTATTTGCCCTCTTCAAGTCCACAACCAAAATCCGGATTAAGCCCAATGTTTCATTAATTCCTGAAATTATATTAAAAACATCAAATTAGCTAAATGAGCCCAAATAATAAAACTGCCTAATTAATTGACAATTAAGACCAATCAATAATTAAAATGGTGCAAAAAGGGTTTAGAAAATAGAAGAAAATGATGGCACATCAATAGGTCAATTGAGCTCGCTAGCAAATTCCCTAACCAAATCTTAAATAAAACCCAATTACAAAGATTCCTTGGTTGTTTAAATTATGTTGGAGAATTTGTACCATATTTAAATAATATTGTCAAACCATTACATGATAGGTTAAGAAAAAATACTCCTCCTTGGTCTGATATTCATACCCAAGTTGTCAAAGACATTAATGATGTAAGCTCCATCGGAGCTTGTAGGCCTAGGATCTTCTTCATTAATGGATTCCTTTGCTTCTTGGAAGATGATTGGCAGCGGAATGGAGAAGGAAGAGAGAGCCACTTCAAGGAGAAGATGAGTCTAGAAGAAGCTCACCACCATAGGAGGCCATGGATAAGAGCTTGGAGGAAGAAAAAGATGAATGAAGGGAGAGGAAGAGAAAAGCACGAAATGTTGTGCTCTAAAAGAGCTCTGAAATCTAAAGTTTAATTTTCAAATGATCAAAGTTCAAAAAATGCACACACATGACCTCCTATGGTGGTCATGTGTATGCATCTGACATAGGTTATGGTGGTAAACAAAGAGTCAATACCCAAGAAAATGTTATTCAATACACATCAAAACATTGGAATTTTGCACAATTAAAATATTTAACTATTAAAAAAGAAGTTTTAGCAATCGTTTTGTGCATTTCCAAATTTCAGTCTGATTTATTAAATCAAAAGTTTTTAATCTGGGTTGACTGTAAGTCAGTTAAAGATATTCAACAAAAGGATTTAAAAAATCTTGCCTCAAAGCAAATTTTTGCAAGATGGCAAGCAATTTTAAGTGCTTTTGATTTTGAAATAGAGTATATCAAGGGCACTTCAAACTCTCTACCTGACTATCTTACCCGTGAATTCTTACAGAGAAATTCCCATGCCACCTAGGGCATCCAGCACCTCCCTAAGGGGAGGAAGAAGTACAGGAAAAGGATTCAAACTAACTCTACCAGAGCCATCTCCCAAAAAAGAGTTCACCATCATCATTTGGGTCACCAACCCAGGCTGGGTCATCTACCCAGAAACCTAAAATAGAAGGGTCATTGACCCAAATAGTTTCAATTAAACCTGAGTCATCCACTCAGGAACTCCCAAAAAAAAACCCAACATTAAAACAAACCAAGGCTAACTATGCCTTCCCAATACAAAAACTTTTGGCCCTTCAAGAAATTGGTCTGACCAAACTTCCAAAGAAAACGTGGGCAGACATTGCCTCAGAATCAGATGACGTTTTTGAAATTGATGTACAAACTCTTATTCAAAGAACCAAAGAATCCAAAACTATTTCTAATCATCCAAAAGAAACTTTATCCCAAAAGGCAACACCAGGCCCAAAAACAACTAATAGTTATGTATATAAAAACAAATTTTCAACTGTTTTGCAGATGGAGCCAGAGTATTGGGACAAAAATCTCTTTAAAGCCATAGCTAAGGCATTTCCTTCCGGATTTCATTTCAAACCAACTACAATCAACAAAACTAGAACTTTCTATGAGTTCATTTTGATAGAGTCAAACTCAATGTCCATCAAACACTTCAAAGACCCAAAAGATCCATCATTAAACACCCATTCAATAATCCAAATCCTAAAAATTTTACAACCAAGACAATTTGGTCCAAATCTTAATGAAGTCAAAAAATTCTCAGTTCCATTTGACCCACGAGGTTATACTTACTGGGATTATGTGGATGCTTGGACCAATGTATTTTGGCACCAAAACAATAAAATTAAGCATTCATGGCTTGTTTATTTCAAGACCAGCATGGCCTATAATTTCCCAAATTGGTTTCTCTAGAGGTGGGACTTTTTTGGTCCAATACCTGAAATTTTTCCGGAGCAAGTTCAACAAAGATTTGCACAATTCACTAAAATGTTTAATTCTCAGGAATCACGAATTCCAGCAGACTTAAAATATTTTTCCAGTTTTGCTTTGTCTTGGATTTTCTCTTGGCAATATAGGTATAGTAAGACTGAGAGCAACAAGCAATTCCCATCACTTTAGCAACATGCTTTTGTCAAGTGGTGCAATCAATTTGACACATCCAAAGTTTAATCAGACCAAGTAAAACTTTGGTTCAAATCCCATTCGGAGTTACTGAAAGTAGCTGATCCCGAGACTTCGCTGTTTCTCAACCAGAAGTCTCAATTAGCAGCCTTCCTAGCCGGCTCCAGCTCCAGCTCCAAAGAGCATCTGACCAAAAACTTGAAAGCAACTTTACAATTGCTTCAGCAAGACAAAGAAGAGGGTTCTTCCTCAAAGAAAGAAGACACCAATTCTTCAGATAATGATTATGTATTCTACCAAAATGAGAACGACTGTTTTGGTATCGCATTAAATGATGATTAATTCAACAATATCGTTTCTGTAGTAATAGTTCCAGTCATGTAACCTATACTATAGCTATAGTTCAATTTATGGTCTATAAAAGGAGTCCTCAATTCCATTGTGAGGCACCTTTTTCAGATAGATAGTTTTTAGTCACAGATAGAGAGAGAAGCTCTGAAAACTCTTTGTAAGTTTTTCTTTCATTAATAAATTTTCACATTCTTTCTATATATATATATATATATATATATATATATATATATATCACTTTGTAAGATATGTATTATTTTCACCTCACAAAAAAAAAATGTAAACAACATGAGTATTTGTTAAAAATATTATATATTTATTATGATTTATAAACTATTGTAAAATATTAGTTTGCTAGTTTAAAAATATTACTAGTATATTAATTTCAATAATTTTCAAGTGTAAAATATATTTAAGTATATCATATATTTATCATCATTTATAAAAAATTAAAATTTTAGCGTCATTTTTTAAAAAATGAAATTGGCCGCTAATTCAGTCGCTAATCTAATAATATTTACAATTATAGTGACCACCAATTTCCGTCGCTACAATCATAATATAGCGACCAAATCATGTCAGTTGCTATTTTCAAGTGTACTTTGGTCGCTAATTCAGTCGCTATAATACTTTTGTATTTATACATATATAGTGACCCAAGATCTTGGTGACCCTGCATTTCAATCGATAATTCAGTTGTTGACGCAAATTAGCCACCATGATTTATTTCAGTTGCATTTTTGGACACAAATGACGTCAGAAACTACTTAGTCGCTATTTTCGGTCGCTAACAGCGACTAGAAACTTCGGTCACTAAATTCAGTTGCTAAAATGTATTTTTCTAGTAATGATAGATTAATATCGTCTAGAGAAATTCCAAGTAGGAGTGAATTAACTGTAACCATTTGCATGTTATAATGGTTTGAACAACAAACTATTTTACTAGAATGTTGAAATTATAGTTTATAACATCAATCCAATTCCTTTTTGTCTATAAGCCTGGGTCCTCATATATGCACGAACACACACACAATTAAAACTAATGACCACTACAATTAGAAGGTTGCTTCTATTTGGTAATTATAATAAAACACATACAACTTATGATATGGAAAATCCTATAGAAGAGAAGACTTAAAAGCCAGTTATGAAGCAAAAAAGTATAACAATTTGTATTAAAAACACATGAGATGTTAATCAAGAAAAATTAAATAGGTGATGCAATATTGCAATGTTTTGTTGGTCACCAAAATTTCCCATCATTCAAAATCAATAACCACTCACCATCAGGCCTACAGAAAACAAAAAGGCCATTTAGAGTAAAAATGTTAATACTTAATAGAGTCTAGATAGATGGATCCTAACCAAAAGCCCCTAAAAGTTATTCATAGAAGACTTATATATTAATATACCTAACCAAAAGTCCTTAAAAATTATACTATAAACTACAGAGGATGTAGAATAGACTACCCAACAAAAGAGCAGTTTGGATGCAGGAATCCCCATAAGAATTTCGATCACTTCATCCAGATTCCTCCTGCCAATGAGGCACAACAATAAATATATGAAGCTCACTTTTCTAATGATGAAATGCAAATCAATCATTTTAAACCTAATTCAAACTAATAAACAAGTGCAATGAGATAAAATCAGTTGTAGAGATTGACAAATACTTGATTCTAGATGACCAAACTCCCACATGAAATCTGTCAAAGCAAAACTATAGAAAATCGTCACAAAAGGGCCTCTTATGAACTGCAAAAATGCAAAAGTAACTTCAGTTAAATTCAACCTAGATCAAGATACGAAATCTTTGAAATGAGAAAACATGATATTTGACCATGACACCTTTTTTCCCTTTAGACCAAAAATCTGAATTTTGTTCCCATCTATGTCTTGTATCATCGTTAAAATCATAGCAAAAGGGCCTTTTATGAACTGCAAAAGTAACTATTGTTAAATTCAACCTAGATCAAGATATGAAATCTATGAAATGAGGAAACATGATATTTGACCATGACATTGACACCTTTTTCTCCTTTTGACCAAAAATCTGAATTTTGTTCCCATCCATGTCTTGTATAACTAACAATATCAGCAAACAGTCCATTCACATCAAGGACGATAAGTTTCTTCTTTGAGTGGCTAACAACAATTCTATCTGGTGAGAATTGTGAATTGTTTGAAAGTCCATCTATTACTGTGTCTGAGCTAATTAAAATCAGAAAGACAGAAACATCACTTACACAAATAAGATCATTTCTTGTAATCTCAGTATGATCTAGCTGTCTATTTGTTTCAAGATGGCCCATAGGATTGTCTACACAACATGGGGTGATACATCTTTGCCCATTAATGTTGTTTGTGCTAAACTTTGTTTCCTCATCTGCAGCTTCACTTTGTGAGGTAACTTGATTAATTGAAAGTTGTGTTTCTATATCCATCAATCCAACTGTCAATGGTCCATAAGAAAATTTGTGTGAATCATACTTGGGGATTAGAAAATACTAATTATCACTAATGTGTTTGTATTTTTTAATCTTCCTATAACCTACAAGAAAAACTAGAAACCACTCCACTTTTCTAATTGAGTTCTTTTCCATTGATATCATCATAAATCTTATATTAAACAGTTTATGGTTTTCTCGTTTAAAAAAATGAAAAATAAAAACAAAATAATATCAAATTCAAAGGATTCAGCATAATAAAAACTCGATAATGACCGACTCGTTTAAAAGATGACATATAAATAATGGTCTGTGATAATTATGACGCATGGAAACAACAGAGAAAGGATATAGAAAAGGCACATAAAGTTTGAAGGACAAATCAGAGAACTTGGTAGTCACATATATAAAAAAAGTACTTGTTTGTTTCAGTGCACTTAGTTAATATGCTTACTGTTTAAAATGATACAAGTCATGAAGACTTCTTTCCATATTTTGACCAAAAGAAGTGGATCTCTGTCACACACACAAACGTGCATATAATCTCATAGTGCTAAATTAATGGGATTAGGTTGCAATTTTCCTTGCTTTAGTGTGTTTTTTTATTTAGAAAAATCAGGACTGTGTAATTTATGAGTAATGCTAAGGGGTGTTTAATTTAACAAGGATTTTGTGCATTTCATAAATATTTTAGTGGAATCAGACCTACGGATTCTAGGAAATAGTTTAATTAATTACTCAAAATACCTATACTCAGCTAGCGAAGATAGAATTAGTAGTGTTGGCATAATACTCGAAATGTAACAGGACATTCGGAATAAAAAAAACAAAGACTACATCAATCAACTCGGCATAAAGTTGACATAGCTTAATGATAGAATAAGAAGAAAAGCAAGAAGAACTCCAACAGTAAAATCTCTTTTCTAAATAGATTAAATAATTTATACCAGCCCAAATAACATGACATACATTGTGTGGTGCAAAACAGACATGTTTTCCATTGCCTACTTAACAAAGAAATGATTTAATGATTCAACTGAAAATGGTTGGTTAACGAGCTACAGCTATCCCAGTTGGTTTCCACATTCCACTAATAACTAGTTTGACTGTTGCTAGCTTTACTCGTAAAAAGCATTTGTGCTGACAAAAAATGACCAGAGTTAAAAAAAAGGGGCCAAATTTATCATCATATTTTCATCATGGTGAACTCAAGAGTTTCAAACAATTAAACAAGCAACTGATAAGATATTTTGTAAAAGATATGGATGCGATCTCAAATTTTAGCCAACACTCATAGTAGCTTGAATTCAAAATTCAATTCCTACAATGTTCAAACTTCAAATTCAACTCATGTACCATGATAGTGGTCTAAATAGACCAAATTTTGATTCATTGTCATAGAAAATTAGCAACCACCCAATTCTAAAAAGGCATTTACAAAAGCAAAAAGAGAATGACTTGATCATTTTTGTTTCAAGAATGCAGTACATTTTCTTCATGAACTAATTAAATGCACCCACATTTTTAAATAGAAAGTATTTGGATTGGGAGGTTATGGGTGCATCTAATTCGTATCAGTACATATGCAACCGAATGCACCCTGTCAGTATGATAAAATTCTGCATTTGAATCTAAGTTTTTTGAAGTTAAACATTTTTGGCTTAATTTTTGAGTTCATGCATTAATAGTGTATAAAAGTAGTTTACAAAAAGAAGAAACAGAAATAAAAAAGAGGGTTTTGAATTTAAAGCAATTAACCACGAAGTTTCAGATATGATCTACACATCTTCATAGAAGCCCTTATAAATGATGCGGTGGTTGACTCAAAATCACAAAAGACACAAGTGGAAAGATTTAATTTTAAGTGGAGTTGTCATAACTGAATTGATTTTGACATCAAAATATAGTCTTTGTTCCTAGGACTAGCAATTAGAGTATATATATGTTTGATCATGTTATTCATTTGTGGGCTGGCTGAAACCAGAGTAGTTGCAGAAAAACAAAGAGAGTTCAACAGTGAAAGAGAGCTAGGTGATTGAGAGAGGTTTTGTTAGAAAGAAACCAAGAGAGAACAAAGCTGGCTGCTGTTTGTATTGAACTTAAAATTGTTCATGATCATGATGTGATGATGAAGAGCTGCATTTTTCGTGGATGTAGGCACATTGCCGAACCACGTAAACTCTTGGTGTATATCTTTGGATTCTTGCTTGGCTGTGCTTGTTTTCTGGTTTTTTATCTTGTGCAGGTTCTAAGAGAAGCGGAACTGATAGAAGACCACAACAAATGAGTTACACACACAATGAAGGGAGAAAACCCACATGGGGCACTTAGGTTTACAAGCATATCAGAGAAAACTGAAGAAAGATTGAAACTTTGAGCAACGAAGAAACAAAAAACAAAAGCATAGGATGGTTTGGAAGAAAAGGAATATTGTCAGAAAAAGGTGCAACAATTGACATGATCGAAACTAGAGAAAGAAGGGGTCGTTGGCCAACTATGTGTTCTTTGGAGTTCCAAAGAGAATTGAGAAATTTAAAAAGATCCTATTTATATATTAGAGTGAAGAGTGACTTTAATCTCTAAAATTGGAGGACGCACATTAGCTTTTTAATTGAAAGATATTTTAAAAAAAAAACTTTGGAAGTATAATTTGGGAATCATATTCGTCTAAATTTTTTTTAAAAATGTAACTATTAAGAGATATTTAGAGACTAAATGATAATTAGTTATAAGTTTAAAGACTTATTCAATATTTCATAGATTTACTTGTCATTTATAATTTGAGGATTAATATACGACTAACACTTTCTATTTTAAATGGAATAAAGTAGTTATTTACTCATATATATTATTAATTTATTATAGTTATTTACTCACTTTAAGTTTAACAAGTTTAATTTTTTTATTCATAACAAGTTTAATTTTCATTTTTTAAAGTGTCTCTGTTAAAACAAATAAGTTATTTCATTGGTTAATCACATTAACTTGGTCAATTTTTTTATGAGTTAATATCAAAGACGGACAAAAAGATCCAGAGACATTATAAGATACAAAAAGTGAAAATTTTAAAACTTAAAAATCAAATTAAAACAAAAGACTAAAATTCTACTATTTTAACAATATTATTTATATATCTAGAGAGGTTGCTTACTTATGCCTCTTCGGTATTAGCAAATTAGCAGTGTTAATTTTTACTAACAATGTTGAAGAAATGTAGGCTTTAATAAAAATTAGATTAGATAAGAAGCAGAAAAATAAGAATTTGACTCTCTTACATGAGGTACTGCATTTTAGAGGATAAAGTATAATAATAATTAATTCAAAAATTAATGGTTGATGTTATAATTAATTTAAATTTTGTTACATATAAATTTTATTTTATCATATATTTCATCATTAATTTTTGAATTAATGGTTATTATTGTATTTTATCTTCTAAAAGTATACCGTACCCTCTCAGTTTTAGAGGAGTCAAATCCAACAAATATGAGAAGCCTATTTTCATTATTCATATCTACTAATAACATCATTTTGCCAACCCACACTTGAATAAAAGCTCAAGGGAGAATGCAATTAATGGTGATATTACTATAAATGCAATTACTAGTGACATTGCTATATAAGTACTCTAATGAGATAATACATATTTGTAATTGTAAGGTCAGGACGCGGTCCAACATAAACAAATATATTTGGATTAACTATACTTTTGGTCTTCGAATTGTTTTATGTTTTTTTTACTTTTAGTCCTTGAACAAAAAAAATTAACCTATCTTAATCCTTCATATTTTTGTCTGTCAATGATTTCGATTCATATCATTAAATGTTGACGTTAAGTAATGAAATCATGCTATAATTTATGACGGTAAATTTTTCTAGCTGTTTTTATCGTTGGCAACTATTCACATCCCTACATGTCGGTCATAGAAATTTCAGACCTACCATCATCATTTGGCCCTCTCATGGTCTACGACATCTCTGGCCGCACCACCTTAGATAGGGTTTGTCACCTTCAATTTTTTTTTTTTGGCTAGTTGAAACTTATTAAAATCATTAGATATGAGGTGGGACTCACAAAATTTTATAATTTTTAATAAATTTTAACTAATAGAGAGTGTATTACTAATTTTAAAAGCTTATCTACTTTGGATGGTTGCTAGTTTTTGGTTTTAGTTTTCAAATACAATTTTTAAAGCAAAATCTATTTAAATAAAATGAAGCTAAATTGATTTTTAACTTAATTTAAACATTTTTTAATTTGTTCTCAAAATTAAGAAAAGAATTATTTGTGAAATTGATTTAGTTTTAAAAATACACATTGTGATTATAGTAGATGGTCTCTTCTAGCCGTTGTCATCCCTCCCACGGGCACAGCCATGATCACTAGCTGTATAACTATTACCATCATCATTATTATTGTTGCCACCATATAAATACACCCTTAAACTAATTTAAAACAAAAGAGAACTTTCAAATTGAGTTTATTTCCAAACTTTGAAAAAAACAAAAGCTAATTTTTAAAAACTTAAAACAGTTGAAAATTTTGAAACTTACTACTAAAAATCGCTCCAAATATGTTTTTAAAATGGGTAAGTTTTTATTTTAATTCTATAAAAAATCTCTGATTTTTTATCCCGCTAAAACTGAAATCACTATTTTTTATGCCTGTAAGTTGAGTGAATTTTTTGGCTTTCGTCCCTATATAAAAAATCTCTAATTTTCTTCTATCAAAATTTGAAATCATGATTTTTGGTCCCTGACGTTTATTTTTAAGAAGTTAAAACATTGATTTTAGGATCTAAAAAAATTAAAGGTATCACATGCTGATATGATAATACATACACCAGTGAATGTCACTTGTGATGGTGACAAACAAAATATAAAATCTCACTAATGATCCTTGAAATATCCAACCCATTGATCATGATTTTCAAATCTCAATAATGACATTTAACTTCACATGTGTGAAGCAAAAGTAACCAAATAAAGAGGAAAAAGAAGTAAATCTAAAAGTAAATGTTCAAACTTAGATCACCATATTATCTTATGACCAAACAATTTATATTATATTCTTACTAAATAACTAATAACAGAGCAAAACAATCCATTTTTCCATAAAATTAATGTGAAGATAAATCACACAAAACCACACAAAATATCCAGTAACACAACAAAGCTACACTTATTTACTATTAAATCTTAATTCAAAATGGAACAGAATCCAAAACATATGCAAAAAAAAAAAATTTGAAACCAAATAAAAACATTAAAGTAAAGCATATATCTAAAGCAAATTGAACTAAGAAAATTAAATAAAAAAACAAAAGATACCAACTTGTTTGGAAATTGAATGAAAATTAAGTGAAGAAAAACAAAATAAGAATCACATTCTCACCGTGATTTGCAAGGTGAACCAAGAGATTGAGAAGAGAATGATTAAATCGAAAATGTGATTGAACCAACTGACTCGATCAATGTTTGAGACAAGAGGAGCGCAAATATTGGCACAAGGATTTTGAGAACGGAAAATTAGGGTAACAAAGGGGAGTAGAGGAACTTATCTGCACAATTTAAATTAGGGCAAGCATTGAACAGGCCGATGCTAAACTTTTATTAACTAGGACCAGCCCAAGCATAAGGTGGTTCAAGCTCTTCCTTTAGGTCCCCAGAAAAAAAAAAGTTAATTCACATCAATATTTATACAAATTTTCTTATTAGTTAATCTACTGTAATGGTAATTAAGATGTATTTTTTTCTTAGTGAATGGGGTTTGTCTCTTAATATATCGATTCTAAAAAATTTAACCCAAAAAACGTTCCTTAAAAGTCACTCTCTATGTGCATCTTCAACTTAATGTTGACACTGTTAGACATGTGACCTCAGATATCTTAACAAGGAGGGGTTGAATTAAGATATTACAAACTATTTTCCCAATTAAAAATTCTACTTTGATTCTAATGCAAGTTCCAAGTTCCCTTAAAGATGAATTTCTAAATGATGATTCAAATTAAACAATCTGAATGTAAATGTTAAGCAACAATAAATAAAAGAGTTTAAGGGAAGAGAAAGTGCAAACACAATTTTTATACTGGTTCAGTAAAGTCCGTTGCCTACGTCCAGTTCCCAAGAAACCCGCTTGGGAGTTCCGCTATCTCGCAAATCCTTTACAACTTCTGAAACACACAAGGACATCCATTCCTTTATGTTAAGATGCCTTACAACAAGAGACTCTCAGTCTCTTAGCCCTTTGATTAGAAAGAGAGGGAGAAGAAGAAGATATCTCTTGAAAGAGATAGATGTTTACAATGAAGCACTCAATTCCTTATTGAATTTCACAAGTGTTTGACCAAGGAATTATTTGAAGATAAGATGATTTGTATTTGAGAAGATAAGAACTTTGAATTCAGTGAAAAACTCTCTTAATCATTTGAGAGGATAAGACTTTTTGGACAATTAAAAACTCTCTTAATCTTTTGAGAGGATAAGACATTTTGGGCAATGAAAAACTCTCATAATCTTTTGAGAGGATAAGATATTTTGCACAGACAAAACTCTCATAATCTTTTGAGAGGATAAAACATTTTGAACAAACAAAACTCTCAATCAATTTCATTCCCAATACACACATATATATATAGGCCTTTGATGGCCATTCAAAATTCAAATGAAAAGATGTGACTGTTGGGAATATTTTTTAAAACTACTCACTGGTAATCGATTATAATCTTGGTGTAATCGATTACACAATTATTTTTCTTGAACAGTTGTGACTCTTAATTTAAAATTTGAATTTCCAACGTTCTGAGTCACTGGTAATCGATTACAATATTTGTGTAATCGATTACAAGGTTTCAAAAATCTTTTGATGGTATTTTAAATGTTTTAAGCATCTGGTAATCGATTACAATATGTTGGTAATCGATTACACATTTTGAAAACCTTTGAAAAATGTTTGAAATGATTTTCAAAAATCTTTTGTACTTTTGGTAATCGATTACAATATCTGATAATCGATTACTTGAATATCTAACTTAAGAATTTATCTAGTCAATCTTACTTGAATATCTTTGATTGCTCGATGTTTACTTGAATTATCCATGAAGACAAATCTTTCTTGAAATCAAAATCTTCTTGAGTTGATCATGGATATGCTTGACTATTGGCATCATCAAAATCTTCTTGAAGCTTTGCTTCTACATACACATGTCTAACATCTATGTTCTTGAATTGCTCATCACATATCTCAATATCCCATTTTCATCCTTCTTTGACAATTGGCAGCCATTCATACTTTTTTATACTATATTTTCCTTTCATCATTTTCTAGATGACATAAACTTTGATTTAAAAAGGCCATAACTCAAAGTTTTATTTAGCTTAAAAATATGCTGGTCAAATCTATGATTAGCAGTAGGTTGACTATATTAGAGTCAATGTGACCAACACTAACTATAAACATAGAAAATAGAGTCAATTAACCAATGTTAGGCCAACACTACTAATTTTTCCCTACTAAATTAACAACTTCTTGGGAATGTGAAATGGTAAAACTCACTTTTAGATACATATAACACTCTATTTAAGCAAGACATTTTGTCACCATCTTCCATTCATGCACGATATTACGATCCTTATACTTAGAGATAACATTAGTTAATTATTACCAAGTGTGGATTATTTGGAAGATGATTGTTTTTCTTCTTTTGGTAAAACATTGTTGTGAATAAATTTAGGATTAACTAAGGTTAATCCTTGAACTTTAAAAAAAAATAGTTCCTGAACAAAATTTTGACTTGTTTTAGTCCTTAATCTTTTTCTATTAGTTATATTAGCCCATTTGTCTATTAAATAATGATGAGATGATCTAAATAGTTCTCAAGTGTTATTTTTTAAAATTATTAAATGGATTTCATTTTTAAACAATTTATGATAACTAAAAACGGTCAAGAAATTTTTTTTCCTTAGGTATAAAAAACAAAAACTCAGATTTTCAACACGCTCACTCTCTCCTTATTCACACTTCTTCAAATATCAAAAACACTGCTAAATGACCAAACATTTAAAACGTAAGAAAAGTACCAAGACAAACTAGAACAATAGGCTGCAATTTTGAAAGAGTAACTTTTACAACTATGAGACAACATATTTATTTACCAATAATATGATGATCAATAAACAAAATGAAACACAACCCAAATTTAATGGAGCACAACATATACACTGCTTTGATTCAAAAATGTCTCTTGTCTCAAATTTTCATCTTGTTTTTGCTTATGTGGTATCACTCAAGAACCTTTTACGTTATTCACCAAAATTATTGTACCTCATCTCTCTTATTTTCATTTTATACCCAATCAAAGACTCCAACGAGGATGACAACAAAAAAGGTGTGGAGATCTGGATCTAGTTTGTGATTTATTATTGGTTTTGAAATGATTCAATCCTATCTCCCAAGGGAAATGGATAAAAGACTTCAAGAAGATTAGGCCAGAGATGCAAGAGAAGGTCCTAGGGTTCTCATGAGCCTTAGGGTAGATTTCGGGCCCATGGGCTAAGTATGAGCCCACTTATCTTTGTACATATTAGATTAAGGTTTCATTATTTTTGGGCCTTGTATTTAGGACTCCATAATGTAGGTAGGGCACCCTAGAAATGTAGGATTTTTCATTCCTTGTATTTTAGGGCACCTAGACTAGTTTTTGTATTAGGGATAGTTTTGTAATTTTACATGCATTAAGTGAATATTTGATGTGTGTGTTGGGAAATAAATTTAATTGAATTGGGAGAAGCCCAATCCAATTAAATTTTAGAGGGGGAGGTGAACATTTACTTGCTACACCCCATTGTCACATCATATAGTCACACTTTGTGCACGTCCTTCATGCTTTACATGCCTCATGACACCTAAGCACACTTAGTGGAAAATCTTGGACTTGATTTTGGATTAATGGGCTGAACCATATCTAAAATTCATTAATCATAATTAGCTAAATTTTGGCTCCACAAATTCAAGTGAAATTTGAATAGAAATTCAAATTTCCCTTCAATTTTGTGTGACACTTAGGCTATAAATAGAGGTCATGTGTGTGCATTTTTTTAACTTTGATCATTTGAAAATTACACTTCAAAGTTCAGACCTCATTTGAGGCACAAAATTTTGTGCTCCTTCTCTCACTCTCCCTCCACCCATCTTCTCCTACCTTCAAGCTCTTATCCATGGTGGTGAACTTCTTCTTGACTCATCTTCTCCTTGAAGTTGCATCTCCAATCATCTTTCTTCCATCTCCATTCTGCTGCCATTGATCTTCAAGAAACAAAGGAGTCCATTGATGAAGAAGATCCAAGGCCTACAAGCTCCACATGGAGCTACATCATAAAATTTGTTGGTCTATGAAACCAGGTCTAAAATTCTATGAGGTTGTTGAAAGAAATTAAGGATAGTAGCTTCACTGAGGGAGATCCGCGGTATCTAACAGCAACCTTGTAGGGTTGTTGGTGGCAAAGAGGAGGCGTAATGTGAGGGAGAGTGAAACGGTGGAAGGGGCATTGGATGTACTACACCACCACTTGTTCCATATTTGGTGTAAGGTCACATTGGAACAACACTATTTGAATGACATGGAAGAACAAGTGTATGGTCACATTGCAACAACACCCTTTGAACAAGTGTCTCAGATTCGTGAGTGTCTATGGCCAAATTTTGGTTCATCAAAGAATCAGAATGAGTGAGATTCAATTTTTGTTTGGATTCGGTCAAGCATCAAATGTGGCTTGATTTTGAATTGGAATAATTTATATTTTTATTTGATTATGGTTAATTTCTCGTGTTGGTTTGAATGATATGATCATTTAATTTGTTTTGTTTCTAATTTTGATTAGAGAATATGAAGAGTTTTTTTACATGTGAGGAAACCAATTTCTGACGGTTTATAAACCCGGAAATGAACCGTCATAAAATGTAATAAAAACTCAATGACAAAAAATACTAACCAAACAAAATTTCATAGACTAAGACCAATCAAAATTTTGTTTAGGGATTAAAAAGTAAATTTTGAAAAAGTTCAAGGACTAAAAACTTAGTTAGCCCATAAATTTATGTATCTATTTTTATGATGCCATAAATTATGAATGAATATAAATATATTTATCAAAAAAGTATAATAAAAAAATATAATTAAATATTTGGACACATTTAACTTTTAAGAATATTTTATTTAATTAATAAGCATCAAATTATATTATTATGATAAATAAAAATGAAAGAACTAATCTCCAACTTTCTAGATAAGAAATACGAATTTAGTTCCTAAACAAATATTGGATTTGAACATATTAATTATAATGATATATTTTTGTATTCTCAAAGTTAATGAACTTTCCTAACAATTCTTTTAATTAATTATTTGAAAGATTATTGATTTTTAAATTTTTATGTATTATATTAATTTATATTTTTATATTTAAAAATATGGGTTTATTATCTTTTTAGTCCCTAAGCTTTTTTAAAATTCTATTTTTAGTACTTGAACTTTTATTAGACCGATCAAAGTCCCTTACCTTTTTTGTCAATACTTTTAGTTCTTATTGACTACTTATGTTGTTAAATGATGATGTGACATTAATTTTATTATTATTTTATTGCATTTTGTGACAGTTCATTTTCTGGAAGTTTAAAATTGCTAGAAATTGCTTGGGTGAAGTGTTTATTAAGTATTAAATAGTTTCTAACATTTAAAAATCACTATATCCAAATTCAAATTTCACCTCAACCCATCCTTTTCCTCCCTCGACATATAAGGAATCAACACATAAAGGAGTAACAACAAAGTTTAATACTAAATGAAAATAAACAAGGAAACAAAATCCAACAACAAAACATAACCAAATATCAATATAAATAATCAGATCCAAGAACAAAAGAAATGAATGAAATAAAAGAAACACTCCAAAAGAGGGGTTGAATAATGTGTATAAATTTTTTGGAAAGCTATTTACAAACACAAATTTTCAAAATAGTTTTACAAATGCTTTCATCCATGAAAGAAACATGAATAAAACAAAAGCTTAAAACAAAAACACTTGTTTTTGTACTAGTTCTCTCAAACTAAGCTATTTTTAATCTCCTTCCACTAACCAAGTTGATTAAAACAAGCATTTTCATTGTCACTTCTAGCCACAACAAATATTCTCTAAGTCACTTTTGGCTATAACAACAAATATCCCCCTAAGATTGATAAACCCAGGGATTTTTTAACATGAAGCCATTCATAGCTTTCACAAATAGCACATGTTTGATCAATTACAAAGAATCAAGTCACAAAGTGAAGATATGAAAGTTTTGCACACAACACAATAACTTTGCACAACAAAGGATTGAACTTTTATTCGAGCAACTGGTCGTCCAATAATTCTTTTGCATTAGATTTCTTCACAATATCCTGTAATGCTTTTATGTGTTGATTTTATAAAGCTTTTCATAATATCCTTATATAAGCTTCACTTCAAAGATGATCATTGCGAGAGTGTGAACCTATAGGATTCTTCCCGTTTGGAAAAATCACATGTGCCCCTTGCAACATGTCTTTATATGGTGAAGAGAGATAAACGAAAAGTACAACAATATTGGCCTTTCACTACAAAAAAAAAATAGTTGTTCTTTTCTAAGCACAAGTCTTCCTCGTCTCCACTATCTTGTATGACTTAGAGAATATTTGATCTGTGGTGGTGCTTATCCTAACTCATAACAAATCTTTAAAAATCAAAATGTAATTGAAAAATACAAAGGGAGTGAATATAAGGAGAATTGAAACTTTTAAAAGAATCAATGTGGAAAAACAAGCTATGCACATGTCCCTTTTTGGGCGGGCAAGAAACTTAATGTATATAGAAATCAACTGTAAGTTTTCTTAGGTGTTAGACAAAAGAAAAGTAACACATTGGACACCTAGGATTTCAATAAAGCTTTGGATGTAGTTCTTTTTGTGTTTAGCGCATTGGACACTATGTATTTATAAAGCATTGGATGAAGTCCATTTTGTAGCACTTTGAACATAGGTTCATTCAAAACAAGTTTTTGGTGTTTGAGGTAAGAAAGATTATACCTATAATCATATTGGATGCATGTTTTGCTTGCATGACTCAATAGCTCATTAGTCCATCAAATTGTAATATCTTTGTTATTATGATCTGGCTAGGGTGGGAGACCTTGGCATGTCTCACACAATAGGACACTAGTTTATAACCGTTAGATTCATATCATTTTAAATTAGTGGTTGGAATGCATTCCTTTTCTATTTTTCTCTTTTCATAGTTTATCCATATCTTCTTGTTGAACTAGCAAGCCATATGTTGCAACCTACCCTTTGGTGGGAGGGCGACGCGAGGGCTCACGGGTGCGTCTTCCATGGGAGGAAAATGCGCGGAGTCGCCACCAACGTTTATTCGAGGAAAACGTCGGAAAAACCGGGAAGGTGTGATCTACGAACTTTAAGTTTGAAAGGTTCGGGAGTTGTATTTACGCACGGGGAATGTATTAGCACCCCACGCGTCCGTCACAAGGGACGACAGCCTTTAATCAAGTGTGCAAATATGACTTCAATTTGTTTTATTTTTCCTTTTACGTTTTTATGTCTTTTATGCCTTTTGTATTTTTTTATCTTTTTGTGGTCGACAAGGGTGTTTCCCTTGCTCCTACGTATTCCTCAATTGTGATAAGGAAATCAGACCTACGTAGTTCTTTGAGAACTGAACGTTGGTTAAGTTATCTTTTATCTTTTTTGCAAGATATATTTTGACTGAACAAAAGGTCATTTTAAGGCGTTGGACCGTTAAACGATCTTTTGATTCTTTTGAAAGGAGAGAAAACATTAAGGCATTGGACCATTAATGATCTCTTGGTTTTTTTTTGAAAGAGGTGACAAAGTTATATGTTGACTTTAGGCTTTTAAACGTCCACGTATAATAAAAGCAAAGAGGATCATTTCAACCTTAAAATGATTTTTAGGTGATTTTTTATGGACAAAGCTTGATTTGTGAGTTGATTTTAGCCTTAGTTTCACTTTGGTTATTAGTCAATTTCAATTAAGAAAAATTCCAAAGAAAAGCGTCCGATTGATTTTTTTGATTATTTTATTTGAAGATATTTTTTGATTATTATATTATTATTTTGCCTCTTTTTGGTTTTAAACGTGGTTACGGCGTGAAAGATCGGTCAGATTTTATTCTAATAGAGATTAAAAGATATTACAACTCAAATGATCGGTGGAAATTTATTTTATTTTTGATTAGGCAAGAAAACGACTTAAATAAATGGTTAAAGCACATCAAAAGGGGGTACGGAAAGCAAACGAAATAAAAGTAAAAGCACGCGAAACAAGTGGGGACCACTAAGGGCACATAGAATGAATTGAAAGGTTCGATTTCGGGAACTTACCGGTTGAAGACCGAAGAACGATGAAGAATGGTGGAAAACCTTCACGAAATCGCCCACGGAAACATCTCGGAAGCGTTACGGAAGTGCCTTGGCTTGGATTTTCTTCACGAAAACCATTTTTCCCACTAATTTCAAATGAATCCTAGATACCAGAAGGGTTGAACGAATTTGCTCTGCCCTCTTTCCCCTATTTATAGGGGAAAAGAGGGAGGTGGTTGTTGCCCAGCTCGCCCAGGCGAGCTGGGTTGCTTCCACCAGAAGGCACCGGCTTCTGTTGGAACACCCTGGGAGGTCCGAGTGGGTCTGGTTGCTATTTGCACACCTCTGTTTACTAAATACACCCCCCTTTTGCCTTTTTTGTTGATTCTTTTTCCGTAACGTTACGGAACTTTACAAATTACGTAATGATACTTGTTTTCTTTTTGTAATGTTGTGAAACTTTACGAATTTCACAACCATCCCCTCTTTGACTCCTAGAATGTTACGGAACTTTACGGGTTATGCAACAATGCTTCATGTCGACTCCCGACATGTCGCGAAACTTCACGGATTGCCTAACGATTGGTGTTAAGTACCTCGAAGCGGTCAAGCGAAGGTTGCATCCCACCAAACAAATGGTCCCCGGACGAAATTAGGGTATGACAATTGCCCCTCTTTACTTGTCTTTTATTGGAGATAAAAGCGAAGTAAAGATAAAACACTAATTTCGTTCGAGCGGAACATCATTCGGCCGGTCAATATCCCCGCCAGCGGAACCTGTCATTCAGAAAGAAAAGAAAAGGCATCAAAAGCGTCAACAAACTTCAGTGTCTTGAAAATGACAAAGTTGGAAAACCACGACACTTCCCTTTGCCAATGCACTCAATCGTCCCTGCCCAGCAGAGAAGAATCTTGCGCGTCGTTGGGCTTAGATGTTTCCGGACGACGAGAGTAAAAAACCTGCAAAAATTTTGAAAATGATCAGCACCGAAAAACCAACATCATCCTGATACCGTCAAATTCGTTCCCCTCGGCTGACAAAAGGCGCGGATGACCATAAGGCATCTCCGCCAGCCACCCGACTCGCTGTCCCTGGGTGGCAAAAGGTGTAGAAGATGATGTCAGTCTCTTCACATCAACGGGCTCGTTTGCCCCTGGTTGATGAAAGGTGCAGGTAACCATAAGGTAACCCCGCATGTCACCTGACTTCACGGGTCAGGACGATAGAAGGTGCAGGAGACGATGTCAGTCTTTGCCCCTGGTTGACAAAAGGTGCGAGTAAATATAAGGTAACCCCGCATGTCACCTGACTTCACGGGTCAGGACGACAAAAGGTGTAGGAGACGATGTTAGTCTCTGCGCATCAATGGGCTCGTTTGCCCCTGGTTAACGAAAGGTGCAGGTAACCATAAGGCAACCCCGCATGTCACCTGACTTCACGGGTCAGGGCGACAGAAGGTGCAGGAGACAATGTTAGTCTTTGCATGCTATCGTGCTTTGAGTCTTACGGATAGCAAAAGAATGTTTACATGGATAACCACTTGGGTATTATCGCCTGCTCCCTAACTTCACGAGTTAGTATGACAGAGATTGATGGTGCGTGGTAGACGACGTAAGTCTCCGCGTGTTAACGGGCTCGGACCACAATTGACAAAGGGTGTAGAAGACGACGTTAGTCTCTATGTGCTATCGTGCTCTAGGTCTGATGGACAGCAAAAGCATGTTTATACAGATAACCACTTGGGTATTTCCGCCTGCCCCCTAACTATACGGGTTAGGACAAAAGAGATTGATGGTGCGCGGTAGAAGACGTAAGTCTCCGCGTCTCAACGGGCTCGGACCGCGATTGACAAAGGGTGCAGAAGACGACGTTAGTCTCCCAATGCTATCAGGCGTTGAGTCTTATAGATAGCAAAAGAATGTTTATACGGAGAACCACATGGGGTATTTCTGCCTGCATCCAAACCTCATGGGTTAGTGCTTGACAGAAGTACTCTGCGTGGAAGACGACGTAAATCTCCGTGTGTCAACGGGCTCGCTTGCCTCTGGTTGACAAAGGGTGCAGAAGACGATGTTAGTCTCTGCATGCTATCAGGCGTTGAGTCTTACAAATAGAAAAAGAATGTTTATACGGATAACCACTTGGGTTATATCCCCCTGCCCCTAACCTCACGGGTTAGTGCTTGCCAGAGGTAGTTTGCGCGGAAGACAACGTAAATCTCCGCGTGTCAACGGGCTCGCTTGCCTCAGGTTGACAAAGGGTGCAGAAGATGTCGTTAGACTCTACATGCTATCAGGCGTTGAGTCTTACAGATAGCAAAAGAATGTTTATACGGACACCCACTTGGGGTATTTCCGCCTGCCCCCTAAGCTCACGGGTTAGTGCTTGAAAGAGGTAGTTTGCGTAGAAGACGACGTAAATCTGCGCGTGTCAATAGGCTCGCTTGCCTCTAGTTGACAAAGGGTGCAGAAGATGACATTAGTCTTTGCATGCTATCAGGCGTTGAGTCTTACAGATAGCAAAAGAATGCTTATATGGATAACCACTTGGGGTATATCCACCTGCCCCCTAACCTCACGAGTTAGTGCTTCCTAGAGGTAGTCTGCGCTGAAGACGACGTAAATCTTCGCGTGTCAACGGGCTCGCTTGCCTCATGTTGACAAAGGGTGCAGAAGACGACGTTAGTCTCTGCATGCTATCAGGCATTGTGTCTAACAGATAGCAAAAGAATGTTTATACGAATAACAACTTGGGGTAATTCCGCCTGCCCCCTAACCTCACGGGTTAGTGCTTGACAGAGGTAGTCTGCGCGGAAAACGACGTATATCTACACGTGTCAATGGGCTCGCTTGCCTCTAGTTGACAAAGGGTTCAGAAGACGACGTTAGTCTCTGCATGCTATCAGGCGTTGAGTCTTATAGATAGCAAAAGAATGTTTATACGGATAACCACTTGGGGAATTTTCGCCTGCCCCCTAACCTCATGGGTTAGTGCTTGACAGAGGTAGTCTGCGCGGAAGACGACGTAAATCTCTGCGTGTCAATGGGCTCGCTTGCCTCAGGTTGACAAAGGGTGTAGAAGACGACGTTAGTCTCTACATGGTATCAGGCATTGAGTCTTACAGATAACCAAAGAATGTTTATACGGATAACCACTTGGGGTATTTCTGCTTGCCCCCTAACCTCACGGGTTAGTGCTTGATAGAGGAAGTCTGCGTAGAAGACGATGTAAATCTCCATGTGTCAGTGGGCTCACTTGCCTCTGGTTGACAAAGGGTGCAGAAGACGACGTTAGTCTATGCATGCTATCAGGCGTTGAGTCTTAGAGATAGCAAAATAATGTTTATATGGATAACCACTTGGGGTATTTCTGCTTACCCCCTAACCTCACGGGTTAGTGCTTGACAGAGGTAGTCTGCGCAAAAGACGATGTAAATCTCCATGTGTCAGTGGGCTCACTTGCCTCTGGTTGACAAAGGGTGCAGAAGATGACGTTAGTCTTTGCATGCTATCAGGCGTTTAGTCTTAGAGATAGCAAAATAATGTTTATACGGATAACCACTTGGGGTATTTCCGCCTGCCTCCTAACCTCACGAGTTAGTGCTTCCCAGAGGTAGTCTGCACTGAAGACGACGTAAATCTCCGCGTGTCAACGGGCTCGCTTGCCTCATGTTGACAAAGGGTGCAGAAGACGACGTTAGTCTCTGCATGCTATCAGGCATTGTGTCTAACAGATAACAAAAGAATGTTTATACGGATAACCACTTGGGGTAATTCCGCCTGCCCCTTAACCTCACGAGTTAGTGCTTCCCAGAGGTAGTCTACGCTGAAGACGACGTAAATCTCCGCGTGTCAACGGGTTCGCTTGCCTCATGTTGACAAAGGGTGCAGAAGACAACGTTAGTCTCTGCATGCGATCAGGTATTGTGTCTAATAGATAGCAAATGAATGTTTATACGGATAACAACTTGGGGTAATTCCGCCTGCCCCCTAACCTCACGGGTTAGTGCTTGACAGAGGTAGTCTGCGCGGAAGACGACGTATATCTACGCTTGTCAATGGGCTCGCTTGCCTCTGGTTGACAAAGGGTGCAGAAGACGACGTTAGTCTCTGCATGCTATCAGGCGTTAAGTCTTATAGATAGCAAAAGATTGTTTATACGGATAACCACTTGGGGAATTTTCATCTGCCCCCTAACCTCATGGGTTAGTGCTAGACAGAGGTAGTCTGCGCGGAAGACGTCGTAAATCTCCGCGTGCCAATGGGCTCGCTTGCCTCAGGTTGACAAAGGGTGTAGAAGACGACGTTAGTCTCTACATGGTATCAGGCGTTGAGTCTTACAAATAGCCTAAGAATGTTTATACGGATAACCACTTGGGGTATTTCTTCTTGCCCCCTAACCTCACGGGTTAGTGCTTGACAGAGTTAGTCTGCACAGAAGACGATGTAAATCTCCGTGTGTCAGTGGGCTCACTTGCCTCTAGTTGACAAAGGGTGCAGAAGACGACGTTAGTCTTTGCATGCTATCATGCGTTGAGTCTTAGAGATAGCAAAATAATGTTTATACGGATAACCACTTGGGGTATATCCGCCTGCCCCCTAACCTCACGGGTTAGTGCTTGACAAAGGTAGTCTGCGCGGAGGACGACGTAAATCTCCACGTGTCAATGGGCTCGCTTGCCTCTAGTTGATAAATGGTGCAGAAGACGATGTTAGTCTTTGCATGCTATCAAGTGTTGAGTCTTACAGATAGCAAAAGAATGTTTATACGGATAACAAGTTGGGAATTTCCGCCTGCCCCATAACCTCACGGGTTAGTGGTTGACAGAGGTAGCCTTCGCCGAAGACGACGTAAATCTCTGTGTGTCAACGGGCTCGCTTGCGTCTTGTTAACAAAGGGTGCAGAACACGACGTTAGTCTCTGCATGCTATTAGGCGTTGAGTCTTACAGATAGCAAAAGAATGTTTATACGGATAACCAGTTGGGGTATTTTCGCCTGCCCGCTAACCTCACGGGTTAGTGGTTGCCAAAGGTAGTCATCGCCGAAGACGACGTAAATCTCCGCGTGTCAATGGGCTCGCTTGCCTCATGTTGACTAAGGGTGCAGAAGACGATGTTAGTCTCTGCAAGCTATCAGGCGTTGTGTCTAACAGATAGCAAAAGAATGTTTATATGGATAACCAGTTGGGGTATTTCCGACTACCCGCTATCCTCACGGGTTAGTGGTTGCCAGAGGTAGTCTGCGCCGAAGACGACGTAAATCGTCGCGTGTCAACGGGCTCGCTTGCTTCATGTTGACAAAGGGTGCAGAAGACGACGTTAGTCTCTGCAAGCTATCAGGCGTTATGTCTAACAGATAGCAAAAGAATGTTTAGACGGATAACCACTTGGGGTAATTCCGCCTGCCCCCTAACCTCACGGGTTAGTGCTTGAGAGAGGTAGTCTGCGCGGAAGACGACGTAAATCTACGCGTGTCAATGTGCTCGCTTGCCTCTGGTTGACAAAGGGTGCAGAAGACGACGTTAGTCTCTACATGCTATCAGGCATTGAGTCTTATAGATAGCAAAATAATGTTTATACGGATAACCACTAGGGGTATTTCTGCCTACCCCCAAACCTCACGGGTTAGTGGTTGCCAGAGGTAGTCTATGCCGAAGACGACGTAAATCTCCGCGTGTCAACGGGCTCGCTTGCCTCATGTTGACAAAGGGTGTAGAAGACGACATTAGTCTCTGTATGCTAACAGGCGTTGTGTCTAACAGATAGCAAAAGAATGTTTATACGGATAACCACTTTGGGTAATTCTGCCTGCCCCCTAACCTCACGGGTTAGTGATTGACAGAGGTAGTCTGCGCTGAAGATGACGTAAATCTACTCGTGTCAATGGGCTCACTTGCCTCTGGATGATAAATGGTGCAGAAGACGACGTTTGTCATTGCATGCTATCAGCTGTTGAGTCTTACAGCTACCAAAAGAATGTTTATACGGATAACCAGTTGGGGTATTTCCGTCTGCCCCATAACCTCACGGGTTAGTGGTTGACATAGGTAGCCTGCGCCGAAGACGACGTAAATCTCTGCGTGTCAACGGGCTCGCTTGCGTCTTGTTAACAAAGGGTGCGGAACACGACGTTAGTCTCTACATGCTATCAGGCGTTGAGTCTTATAGACAGCAAAAGAATTTTTATACGGATAACCAGTTGGGGTATTTCCGCCTGCTCCCTAACCTCATGGGTTAGTGGTTGACAGAGGTAGTCTGCGCCGAAGACGACGTAAATTTCCACGTGTCAATGGGCTCGCTTGTCTCTGGTTGATAAATGGTGCAGAATTCGACGTTAGTCGTTGCATGCTATCAGGCATTGAGTCTTACAGATAGCAAAAGAATGTTTATACGGATAACCAGTTGGGGTATTTTCGCCTGACCCCTAACCTCACGGGTTAGTGGTTGACAGAGGTAGTCTGCGCTGAAGACGACGTAAATCTCCGCGTGTCAACGGACTCGATGGCCTCTGGTTGAAAAAGGGTGCAGAAGACGACGTTAGTCTTTGCATGCTATCAGGCGTTGAGTCTTAGAGATAGAAAAATAATGTTTATACGAATAACCAGTTGGTGTATTTTTGCCTGCCCCCTAACCTCACGGGTTAGTGGTTGACAGAGGTAGTCTGCACCGAAGACGACGTAAATCTCCGCGTGTGAACGGGCTCGCTTGCGTCTGGTTGACAAAGGGTGCAGAACACGACGTTAGTCTCTGCATGCTATCAGGCGTTGAGTCGTACAGAGAGCAAAATAATGTTTATACGAATAACCACTTGGGGTATATCTGCCTGCCCCCTAACCTCACGGGTTAGTGCTTGACAGAGGTAGTCTGCGTGGAAGACAACGTAAATCTCCACGTGTCAACGGGCTTGCTTGCCTCTGGTTGACAAAGGGTACAAAAGACGACATTAGTCTTTGTATGCTATCAGGCGTTGAGTCTTAGAGATAGCAAAATAATGTTTATACGGATAACCACTTGGGGTATTTCCGCCTGCCCCCTAACCTCACGGGTTAGTGCTTGATAGAGGTAGTCTACGCCGAAGACGACGTAAATCCTTCTCAACAGGATTTGTTCTTGTTGGACCTTGTGGCCTCAATAATGTTAAAAGGGATAGACTTAGAATGCAGAAGAAGCAACAACAATCAATTTAACAATGTTCTTTAAACATGCAATACACAATTTTATACTGATTCGGCCACTTCCCGTGCCTACGACCAGTACTCAAGCAACCCACTTGAGATTTCCACTATCTTTGTAAAATCCTTTACAAAGTCTGAACCACACAGGGACAACCCATCCCTTGTGTTCAGATGCTTTACAACAAGCGACTCACAGTCTCTTAGCCAATCTCATTGAATAAGAAGAATGGAAGAAGAATTCTCTCTTCAAGAGAAGGATATTACAATTGAAGTCTATGGATGAACTCTTAATGGATTTGCAAGTGTTTGCCCAAGAGTTTTTTTAAGAGAGTATTTGGCGATGAAGTTCTCTTGGAATATCTCTCTCATTACTTTTTGAAGTTAGACACACACATATATATAGGTCCTTCGTGCCTTTTCAAAATGGTTTGAAGAGATGTGTCTTTTCAAAAAGTTTTTTATGAAATTTTTCACTGGTAATTGATTACAGGTTTCTGGTAATCGATTACACAGTTATTTTTTTAAAGGATCATGACTTTTGAATTTGAATTTTAGGAGTTTCGTTGCTGGTAATCGATTACAGACATATGGTAATCGATTACATGTTCAAAATTCAAATTCAAAACCCTTTTCAACATCTATTTCTCAAACTTCCCTTCTAGTAATCAATTACACTTCCTGGTAATCGATTACTAGAGCCTTGCATGACTTTGAAACCCTTTGTTTTGAGGCAAGGCTTGATCTTGAATCAAGGCTTTGTTTGTTGAAGCAATCTTGTATTAATCTTTAAGCAAATGTAACAACCTTGTTTGATTCTTCTTTGGCATCATCAAAATCATGTATACATACATTCACATTCTCCCCCTTTTTGATGATGACAAACATGTGATTTCTTCTCAACACCATCAAAGCTTGCATGATTTACATTCTCCCCCTTTCTCAAGCAAATTCTAAATTCTTCTTGACATCATCAAAATCTTCATGATTTACATTCTTCCCCTTTTTGATGATGACAACCACCTGTAGGTTAGGAGCAACAACAAAGAAAAAATATCTATTTGCATATAATTTACTCCCACTTGATTTTGCAATGATTGCTTATATGAGACAGTTGAAGATTTCATATTTTTCATATGTAAACAAATTGTCTCATAAACAATAGATAATTTTTCTTACTATTTTATCTTTTATCTTTCTCTCCCCCTTTGTCAACATAAAAAACAAATCATGAATAGAGAGGAGAAAGATGTTACCACTTGTTGCAATGTATGAGAATCAAGTGATACCAAAAGGCATTAAAACAATCATTCAATATTAATCAAGCAAAAAACAAGTACAATAACACATCAATCAAATACAATTAATCATCAAATATTTCAAATCAAATTAATTAAATTAACAATCAACTAACTATACACAATAATTTCTATTAAAAAAAAAAAAATTCAAATTTCAAATTTCAAATTTCAAATTTTAATTTTTAAATTTCAAATTCCAACTTCCAACTTCAACTTTTAGTAACTTCCCCTTCCAACTTCCAACCTCCATTTTCAACTTTCAACTTCCAATAACTTTCATTTCCAACTTCCAACTTCCAGTAACTTCCACTTCCAACTTCCAACTTCCATTTTTAACTTTCAACTTCCAATAACTTCTACTTCCAACTTCCAAATTTTAATTTCAAATTACAAATTTTAAATTTTCAAATTTAACTTTTCAAATTTCAATTTTCAATTTCAAATTTCAAATTTCAATTTCAAAATTTCTTTTTCTAAATTTGAAATAGTTTTCTTAAAACATGAAACTAATTTGAAAAGTTTAATAGATTCTTTAAAAACAATGAAAAACTCAATCAGGAACAAATATCAAAGACAATACAATCAAACACACAATAAAAAATACAATCAATCAATCATCAAACACAGTCAATCAAATTCAATCACAATCATCAAGAACAGTCTAAACTCAAGTAGAAAACAAGCATAAAAAGTAATCAATCAAAGACAAGTGACCTGTTGGTATCATTTGATATTACTTGTTGGGGTTGTTGATCAAGTGGCCTTTGTTTGTTGTCTCCATATATCGCATATTCACTTTTCATGGGGAGAAATGTGGCCTTCGTTTGTGGTCTCCATAAATCACATATTCATTTATCTTGGAGAGAAATATGAATAAACTTTGATGCATGCCATGTGTTTGGAGAAATTGCTATCAATGTATCGACTTTGCTCTTCACTATTTTCATAGTCTTTCATCATGATACCCAGACTTATGATTTTTTTCTCTGAATCACTTGAATAATTTATGACATTATCTTCCCAAGTGATATATCCTTTCTTTTCTTTCTTCTCTTTGAAATTCATCTTGTCAGATTTTTCCATTCTTCTTTTAAAAACAGGACAATTTAATCTCATGTGCCCAAGTTGATCGCACTCAGCATTTTGGGGCTAAAGAGGAACTTTCTTCTTTCTTCTTTCATCATCATCTTCTTTCTTCTCTAGTTTTTTTATGTAGTTGCATTTCTCTCTACCATTGTAGGAATATGTTAGTGCTTAGCTCTACTGAGTTTTAAAAGATTGGCTAAGATTTTGTTAAAACATAAGCACTTAGACAATGAAGGAAAGCTGGAGTTGCTGCACATGATGTCCAACGTTATGTCAAAGAATAAGATCGGGCTGCACAATGCACAAGGCAAGATGAAATGTCAAATGAAGAATTGTAGCTGCAGGATTCACGATGTCGGATACAATGTCCAGGACATCCTGCCCGAGAATACTGGAGTTGCTGTACAATGCAAGATAAAAGTCAAGTAGTGAAGCTGCAGGATCCACGATGTCGGATACGATGTCCTGACATCCGGCCCGATAATACTGGACATATAATTCTGTTATATCTTTAACAGATTATTGTGCAGTTAGCAAGAGATAAGAAGATCTATCTTTAGGAACGAATTAAAAGATAATTAAAGTTCGAATTTCAAAGTAGAAGAGTTCGTTCAGGGATTAAAGATTAAAGATAAAAACTAAAAGATCAAACTGCATCTTTTAGATCTTTAAGTGCAGATTTTCAGGAAGAATGATAGATCTCATCCAGCACAAGTAGTTGCAGCCCAGAAACGCACACTGCTATATAAACATGAAGGCTGCACGAGTTCTGTACCAAGTCCGGGATTGAAGAGTTATTTTGTGAGTTTTGGGACTTGAGTGTTTTGTGAGCCACCTTGATGTTACTCTAACATCAAGTGTTGGACCTGAGTGTGTAGAGTTGATCTCTAGTGTGTAGAGTTGATCTCTAGTGTGTGGAGTTGATCTCTATTGTTCAGAGAGCAATCTCTGGTGTGTCTTTGAATTGATTGTAAACACGGGAGTGTGAGTGAGAGGGAGTGAGCGGGGTTCTCATATCTAAGAGTGGCTCTTAGGTAGAGATTGCACGGGTAGTGGTTAGGTGAGAAGGTTGTAAACAGTGGCTGTTAGACCTTGAACTAACACTATTTTAGTGGATTTCCTCCCTGGCTTGGTAGCCCCCAGATGTAGGTGAGGTTGCACCGAACTGGGTTAACAATTCTCTTGTGTTATCTTCTTGTTTAAACTGTACACACTGTCAAATATAATCTGCATGTTCTGAAGCGTGATGTCGTGACATCCTGTACGACATCTGTCCCCAGTATCAGAATTTCAATTGGTATCAGAGCGGGCACTCGAAATCACTGAGTGAGATCTAGGAAGATAAATTCTGATGAACATGGAGAAAGAAGGAGGACCAGTGAACAGACCACCAATTCTGGATGGAACCAACTATGAATACTGGAAAGCAAGGATGGTGGCCTTCCTCAAATCACTGGATAGCAGAACCTGGAAAGCTGTCATCAAAGGCTGGGAACATCCCAAGATGCTGGACACAGAAGGAAAGCCCACTGATGGATTGAAGCCAGAAGAAGACTGGACTAAAGAAGAAGACGAATTGGCACTTGGAAACTCCAAAGCTTTGAATGCTCTATTCAATGGAGTTGACAAGAATATCTTCAGACTAATCAACACATGCACAGTGGCCAAAGATGCATGGGAGATCCTGAAAACCACTCATGAAGGAACCTCCAAAGTGAAGATGTCCAGATTGCAACTATTGGCTACAAAATTCGAAAATCTGAAGATGAAGGAGGAAGAATGTATTCATGACTTCCACATGAACATTCTTGAAATTGCCAATGCTTGCACTGCCTTGGGAGAGAGGATGACAGATGAAAAGCTGGTGAGAAAGATCCTCAGATCCTTGCCTAAGAGATTTGACATGAAAGTCACTGCAATAGAGGAGGCCCAAGACATTTGCAACATGAGAGTAGATGAACTCATTGGTTCCCTTCAAACCTTTGAGCTAGGACTCTCGGATAGGGCTGAAAAGAAGAGCAAGAATCTGGCTTTCGTGTCCAATGATGAAGGAGAACAAGGTGAGTATGACCTGGATACTGATCTGACTAACGCAGTTGTGCTCCTTGGAAAGCAGTTCAACAAAGTGCTGAACAGAATGGACAGGAGGCAGAAACCACATGTCCAGAACATCCCTTTCGACATCAGGAAAGGTAGTAAATACCAGAAAAGGTCAGATGAAAAGCCCAGTCACAGCAAAGGAATTCAATGCCATGGGTGTGAAGGCTATGGACACATCATAGCTGAATGTCCCACTCATCTCAAGAAGCAGAGGAAAGGACTTTCTGTATGTCGGTCTGATAATACAGAGAGTGAACAAGAAAGTGATTCTGACAGAGATGTAAATGCACTCACTAGGAGATTTGAATCTGCTGAAGACTCAAGTGATACAGATAGTGAAATCACTTTTGATGAGCTTGCTATATCCTATAGAAAACTATGCATCAAAAGTGAGAAGATCCTTCAGCAAGAAGCACAACTGAAGAAGGTCATTGCAGATCTGGAGGCTGAAAAGGAGGCACATGAAGAGGAGATCTCTGAGCTTAAAGGAGAAGTTGGTTTTCTGAACTCTAAACTGGAAAACATGACAAAATCAATAAAGATGCTGAATAAAGGCTCAGATACGCTTGATGAGGTGCTGCAGCTTGGAAAGAATGTTGGAAACCAGAGAGGACTTGGATTTAATCCTAAGTCTGCTGGCAGAACAACCATGACAGAATTCGTTCCTGCCAAAAACAGCACTGGAGCCACGATGTCACAACATCGGTCTCGACATCATGGAACGCAGCAGAAAAGGAGCAAAAGAAAGAAGTGGAGGTGTCACTACTGTGGCAAGTATGGTCACATAAAGCCCTTTTGCTATCATCTACATGGCCATCCACATCATGGAACTCAAAGTAGCAACAGCAGAAAGAAGATGATGTGGGTTCCAAAACACAAGATTGTCAGTCTTGTTGTTCATACTTCACTTAGAGCTTCAGCTAAGGAAGATTGGTACCTAGATAGCGGCTGTTCCAGACACATGACAGGAGTTAAAGAATTCCTGGTGAACATTGAGCCCTGCTCCACTAGCTATGTGACATTTGGAGATGGCTCTAAAGGAAAGATCATTGGAATGGGAAAGCTAGTTCATGATGGACTTCCTAGTCTAAACAAAGTACTGCTGGTGAAGGGACTGACTGCAAACTTGATCAGCATCAGTTAGCTGTGTGATGAAGGATTCAATGTAAACTTCACAAAGTCAGAATGCTTGGTGACAAATGAGAAGAGTGAAGTTCTAATGAAGGGCAGCAGATCAAAGGACAACTGTTACCTATGGACACCTCAAGAAACCAGTTACTCCTCCACATGTCTATCCTCCAAAGAAGATGAAGTCAGAATATGGCATCAAAGATTTGGACATCTGCACTTAAGAGGCATGAAGAAAATCATTGACAAAGGTGCTGTTAGAGGCATTCCCAATCTGAAAATAGAAGAAGGCAGAATTTGTGGTGAATGTCAGATTGGAAAGCAAGTCAAGATGTCCCACCAGAAGCTTCAACATCAGACCACTTCCAGGGTGCTGGAACTACTTCACATGGACTTGATGGGGCCTATGCAAGTTGAAAGCCTTGGAGGAAAGAGGTATGCCTATGTTGTTGTGGATGATTTCTCCAGATTTACCTGGGTCAACTTTATCAGAGAAAAATCAGACACCTTTGAAGTATTCAAGGAGTTGAGTCTAAGACTTCAAAGAGAAAAAGACTGTGTCATCAAGAGAATCAGGAGTGACCATGGCAGAGAGTTTGAAAACAGCAGGTTCACTGAATTCTGCACATCTGAAGGCATCACTCATGAGTTCTCTGCAGCCATTACACCACAACAGAATGGCATAGTTGAGAGGAAAAACAGGACTTTGCAAGAGGCTGCTAGGGTCATGCTTCATGCCAAAGAACTTCCCTATAATCTCTGGGCTGAAGCCATGAACACAGCATGCTACATCCACAACAGAGTCACACTTAGAAGAGGGACTCCTACCACACTGTACGAAATCTGGAAAGGGAGGAAGCCAACTGTCAAGCACTTCCACATCTTTGGAAGTCCATGTTACATTTTGGCAGACAGAGAGCAAAGGAGAAAGATGGATCCCAAGAGTGATGCAGGAATATTCCTGGGATACTCTACAAACAGCAGAGCATATAGAGTATTCAATTCCAGAACCAGAACTGTGATGGAATCCATCAATGTGGTTGTTGATGATCTAACTCCAGCAAGAAAGAAGGATGTCGAAGAAGATGTCAGAACATCGGGAGACAATGTAGCAGATACAACTAAAAGTGCAGAAAATGCAGAAAACTCTGATTCTGCTACAGATGAACCAAACATCAACCAACCTGACAAGAAACCCTCCATTAGAATCCAGAAGATGCACCCCAAGGAGCTGATTATAGGAGATCCAAACAGAGGAGTCACTACAAGATCAAGGGAGATTGAGATTGTCTCCAACTCATGTTTTGTCTCCAAAATTGAGCCCAAGAATGTGAAAGAGGCACTGACTGATGAGTTCTGGATCAATGCTATGCAAGAAGAATTGGAGCAATTCAAAAGGAATGAAGTCTGGGAGCTAGTTCCGAGACCCGAGGGAACTAATGTGATTGGTACCAAGTGGATCTTCAAGAACAAAACCAATGAAGAAGGTGTTATAACCAGAAACAAGGCCAGACTTGTTGCTCAAGGCTACACTCAGATTGAAGGTGTAGACTTTGATGAAACTTTCGCTCCTGTTGCTAGACTTGAATCCATCAGATTGTTACTTGGTGTAGCTTGCATCCTCAAATTCAAGCTGTACCAGATGGATGTGAAGAGCGCGTTTCTGAATGGATACCTGAATGAAGAAGCCTATGTGGAGCAGCCAAAGGGATTTGTAGATCCAACTCATCCAGATCATGTATACAGGCTCAAGAAAGCTCTCTATGGATTGAAGCAAGCTCCAAGAGCTTGGTATGAAAGGCTAACAGAGTTCCTTACTCAGCAAGGGTATAGGAAGGGAGGAATTGACAAGACTCTCTTTGTCAAACAAGATGCTGATAACTTGATGATAGCACAGATATATGTTGATGACATTGTGTTTGGAGGGATGTCGAATGAGATGCTTCGACATTTTGTCCAACAGATGCAATCTGAATTTGAGATGAGTCTTGTTGGAGAGCTGACTTATTTTCTGGGACTTCAAGTGAAGCAGATGAAAGACTCCATATTCCTCTCACAAAGCAAGTATGCAAAGAACATTGTCAAGAAGTTTGGGATGGAGAATGCCAGCCATAAAAGAACACCTGCACCTACTCACTTGAAGCTGTCAAAAGATGAAGCTGGCACCAGTGTTGATCAAAGTCTGTACAGAAGCATGATTGGGAGCTTACTATATTTAACAGCTAGCAGACCCGACATCACCTATGCAGTAGGTGTTTGTGCAAGATATCAAGCCAATCCTAAGATAAGTCACTTGACTCAAGTAAAGAGAATTCTGAAATATGTAAACGGCACCAGTGACTATGGGATTATGTACTGTCATTGTTCAGATTCAATGCTGGTTGGGTATTGTGATGCTGATTGGGCTGGAAGTGCAGATGACAAAAAAAGCACTTCTGGTGGATGCTTCTATCTGGGCAACAATCTTATTTCATGGTTCAGCAAGAAGCAGAACTGTGTGTCCCTATCTACTGCAGAAGCAGAGTATATTGCAGCAGGAAGCAGCTGTTCACAACTAGTTTGGATGAAGCAGATGCTCAAGGAGTACAATGTCGAACTAGATGTCATGACATTATACTATGACAACTTAAGTGCTATTAATATTTCAAAAAATCCTGTGCAACACAGCAGAACCAAGCACATTGACATCAGACATCACTATATCAGAGAGCTTGTTGATGATAAAGTTATCACACTGGAGCATGTTGACACTGAGGAACAAATAGCAGATATTTTCACAAAGGCATTGGATGCAAATCAGTTTGAAAAACTGAGGGGCAAGCTGGGCATTTGCCTGCTAGAGGAATTATAGCAGCTACTGCTATCTGAACGTGCTCAAACGTCTCACTTAACATTAATAGCACGTTCACTACTAAACCAAAGCAAATTCGACCGTTGCTTCACACGCCCCTCTACATTCCTCATTCAAACTTATATTTTCGTGGTAATCTCGTTTTCAGCATTCCCTAACAGCTCTCTGAGATTTACGAAATCATTCCAAACACTCTGCTTTTCCATGGCTACCTCACCAAAAGAAACTTCAGCTCCTGGTTCACCCTCTGCACCATCAAACCAGGAACGACCTGAACTCAATATCCAGCCCATACAGATGATTCCTAGTCAAGCCCCTGTTCCTGAAAAACTGGTTCCCAAACGACAACAGGGAGTAAAGATTTCTGAAAACCCTAGCATTGCAACAAGTCCTAGGGAAGTAGACCCGGAGATGGATAAGAAGATCCGCAGTATTGTGAGTAGCATTTTGAAAGACGCCTCTGTTCCTGATGCTGGTGAAGATGTTCCAACATCCTCCACCCCGAATGTTTCTGTGCCTGATGTTGATAAAGATGTTCCAACATCCTCCGCTCCAAATGCTGAAGCCCTCCCTTCACCCAGTGAAGAGGAATCAACAGAAGAAGAGGATCAAGCCTCAGAGGAGACCCCTGCACCACGGGCACCAGAACCTGCTCCAGGTGACCTCATTGACCTTGAAGAAGTAGAATCTGATGAGGAACCCATTGCCAACAGGTTGGCACCTGGCATTGCAGAAAGGTTACAAAGCAGAAAAGGGAAAACCCCCATTAAGAGGTCAGGACGAATCAAGACTATGGCACAGAAGAAGAGCACTCCAATCACTCCTACCACATCTAGAAGGAGCAAAGTTGCAATCCCCTCCAAGAAGAGGAAAGAAATTTCCTCATCTGATTCTGATGATGATGTCGAACTAGATGTCTCGACATCAAAGAGGGCCAAGAAATCTGGGAGAAAGGTGCCTGGAAATGTTCCTGATGCACCACTGGACAACATCTCTTTCCACTCCATTGGCAATGTTGAAAAGTGGAAATATGTGTATCAACGCAGACTTGCGGTTGAAAGAGAACTGGGAAGAGATGCCTTGGATTGCAAGGAGATAATGGACCTCATCAAGGCTGCTGGACTACTGAAAACAGTCACCAAGTTGGGAGACTGCTATGAGAGTCTAGTCAAGGAATTCATTGTCAACATTCCCTCTGACATAACAAACAGAAAGAGTGATGAGTATCAAAGAGTGTTTGTCAGAGGAAAATGTGTTAGATTCTCCCCTGCTGTGATCAACAAATACCTGGACAGACCAACAGATGGAGTGGTAGATATTACTGTCTCTGAGCATCAAATTGCCAAAGAAATCACTGCCAAACAAGTCCAGCATTGGCCAAAGAAAGGGAAGCTGTCTGCAGGGAAGCTAAGTGTGAAATATGCAATCCTGCACAGGATTGGAGCTGCAAACTGGGTACCCACCAATCATACTTCCACTGTTGCCACAGGTTTGGGTAAATTTCTGTATGCTGTTGGAACCAAGTCCAAATTTAATTTTGGAAACTATATATTTGATCAAACTGTTAAGCATTCAGAATCCTTTGCTGTCAAATTACCCATTGCCTTCCCAACTGTATTGTGTGGCATTATGTTGAGTCAACATCCCAATATTTTAAACTACACTGACTCTGTGATGAAGAGAGAATCTCCTCTATCCCTGCATTACAAATTGTTTGAGGGGACACATGTCCCAGACATTGTCTCGACATCAGGGAAAGCTGCTGCTTCAGGTGCTGTGTCCAAGGATGCTCTGATTGCTGAACTCAAGGACACATGCAAGGTGCTGGAAGCAACCATCAAAGCCACCACAGAGAAGAAGATGGAGCTGGAACGGCTGGTCAAAAGGCTTTCAGAAAGTGGCATTGATGATGGAGAAGCAGCCGAGGAAGAAGAAGAAGCTGCTGAGGAAGAGGAAGATGCAGCAGAGGATATTGAATCAGATGATGATTCCGAAGCCACCCCATGACCATCAGACCTTTATTTTTGCTTTTTCCTTTTACTAGCTAAAGGGGCATGTCCCTTTGAACAATTGATTACTATGGGTCTGTAATATTTGCACCTTAAGTTCATGCATTCTACTTTTGTCAAATTCTGTCTAAAAAGGGGGAGTAATAGTAGTATTATGCTGGAGATTGGCTAAGATTTTGTTAAAACATAAGCACTTAGACAATGAAGGAAAGCTGGAGTTGCTGCACATGATGTCCAACGTTATGTCAAAGAATAAGATCGGGCTGCACAATGCACAAGGCAAGATGAAATGTCAAATGAAGAATTGTAGCTGCAGGATTCACGATGTCGGATACAATGTCCAGGACATCCTGCCCGAGAATACTGGAGTTGCTGTACAATGCAAGATAAAAGTCAAGTAGTGAAGCTGCAGGATCCACGATGTCGGATACGATGTCCTGACATCCGGCCCGATAATACTGGACATATAATTCTGTTATATCTTTAACAGATTATTGTGCAGTTAGCAAGAGATAAGAAGATCTATCTTTAGGAACGAATTAAAAGATAATTAAAGTTCGAATTTCAAAGTAGAAGAGTTCGTTCAGGGATTAAAGATTAAAGATAAAAACTAAAAGATCAAACTGCATCTTTTAGATCTTTAAGTGCAGATTTTCAGGAAGAATGATAGATCTCATCCAGCACAAGTAGTTGCAGCCCAGAAACGCACACTGCTATATAAACATGAAGGCTGCACGAGTTCTGTACCAAGTCCGGGATTGAAGAGTTATTTTGTGAGTTTTGGGACTTGAGTGTTTTGTGAGCCACCTTGATGTTACTCTAACATCAAGTGTTGGACCTGAGTGTGTAGAGTTGATCTCTAGTGTGTAGAGTTGATCTCTAGTGTGTGGAGTTGATCTCTATTGTTCAGAGAGCAATCTCTGGTGTGTCTTTGAATTGATTGTAAACACGGGAGTGTGAGTGAGAGGGAGTGAGCGGGGTTCTCATATCTAAGAGTGGCTCTTAGGTAGAGATTGCACGGGTAGTGGTTAGGTGAGAAGGTTGTAAACAGTGGCTGTTAGACCTTGAACTAACACTATTTTAGTGGATTTCCTCCCTGGCTTGGTAGCCCCCAGATGTAGGTGAGGTTGCACCGAACTGGGTTAACAATTCTCTTGTGTTATCTTCTTGTTTAAACTGTACACACTGTCAAATATAATCTGCATGTTCTGAAGCGTGATGTCGTGACATCCTGTACGACATCTGTCCCCAGTATCAGAATTTCAGAATAAATGAATCAAATTCAATGGCTTCCCATATCTTTAGATCTATGGCTTCTATAAAGATCTGCATTCGGATTTTCCAATAATGATAACCCTCACCATTGAACATAAGAGCCTATTGAAAATGGAAATTTGGTTGAGGCCATATCTATTCTTGAAGTTTTTAAACTTTATACAAGAATCCCGCTCTGATACCACTTGTTGGACCTTGTGGCCTCAATAATCTTAAAAGGGATAGGCTTAGAATGCAGAAGAAGCAACAACAATCAATTTAACAATGTTCTTTAAACATGCAATACACAATTGATTGCAACAAAATAAATAAGATAAGGGAAGAGAGAATGCAAACACAATTTATTACTGGTTCGACCACTTCCCGTGCCTACGTCCAGTAATCAAGCAACCCACTTGAGATTTCCACTATCTTTGTAAAATCCTTTACAAAGTCTGAACCACACAGGGACAACCCATCCCTTGTGTTCTGATGCTTTACAACAAGAGACTCACAGTCTCTTAGCCAATCTCATTGAATAAGAAGAATGGAAGAAGAATTCTCTCTTCAAGAGAGAATTCCTCTTCTTTCTTCTTATACAAAGAGATTGTTTAAGGGATCGAGGATTTCTTAAGTTGTAGGGAATTATGAACACAAGGGAAGGGTTGTCCCTATGTGGTTCAGACTTTGTAAAAGGAGTTTTACAAATATAGTGGAAAATTTCAAGTGGGTTGCTTGAGTACTGGATGTAGGCATGGGAAGTGGTCGAACTAGTATAAATTGAGTTTGTGTTTCTCTCTTCCCTTATCTAATTTATTTTGTTGCAATCAATTTTGTCTTGCATGTTTAAAGAAAATTATTAAATTGATTGTTGCTTCTTCTTCATTATGAGCCTATCTCATTTAGAAGGGGGTTAAAAGTTTGTTAGTGGGAAATTAATTCACCCCTTCTTAAGATAACTGAGGCCACATTTGTCCAGCAAATTCGTGTTATAAGTCACATATATATAGACCATTGGTGGTCATGAAAAATCCGGTTGAGAAGTTGTGACTGTTGGCGATATTCCTTGAAAATCCTCTCTGGTAATTGATTAGAGAATTAGTGTAATCGATTACACAGTTGTTTTTCTTGAACAGTTGTGACCCTTCATTTAAAATTTGAATTCCCAACATTCAGAGTCTCTGGTAATCGATTACATATGATGTGTAATCGATTACACACTTTCAAATCATTGGTAATCGATTACATGTATTGGTAATTGATTACATGTGCCTTGAATGACTTGAAACCTTTCATTGTGAGGCAAGGCTTCATCTTGAAGAAATATTGAATCAAGGCTATGTTGGTTGAAACAATCTTGTATTAATCTTGAAGCAAAATGAGCCTTGTTTGATTCATTTTTTGACATCATCAAAATCATGTATACATACATTCACAGACAAAGGGTGCAGAAGATGACGTTAGTCTCTACATGCTATCAGGCGTCAAGTCTTACAGATAGCAAAAGAATGTTAATACGGATAACCACTTGGTGTATTTCCGCCTGCCCCCTCACCTCACGGGTTAGTGGTTGACAGAGGTAGTCTGCGCCGAAGACAACATAAATCTCCGCGTGTCGACGGGCTCACTTGCCTCTGATTGACAAAGGGTGCAGAACACGACGTTAGTCTCTGCATGCTATCAGGCGTTGAGTCTTATTGATAGCAAAAGAATGTTTATACGGATAAACACTTGGGGTATATCCGCCTGCCCCCCAACCTCACGGTTTAGTGCTTGACAAAGGTAGTCTGCACGGAGGACGACGTAAATCTCCACGTGTCAATGGGCTCGCTAGCCTCTGGTTGATAAATGGTGCAGAAGACGACGTTAGTCTTTGCATGCTATCAAGCGTTGAGTCTTTCAGATAGCAAAAGAATGTATATATGGATAACTAGTTGGGGTATTTCCTCCTGCCCCCTAACCTCACGGGTTAGCGGTTGACAGAGGTAGTCTGCGCCGAAGACGACGTAAATCTCCGCGTGTCAACGGGCTCGCTTGCGTCTGGTTGACAAAGGGTGCAGAACAAGACGTTAGTCTCTGCATGCTATCAGGCGTTGAGTCTTACAGATAGCAAAATAATGTTTATACGGATAAAAACTTGGGGTATATCCGCCTGCCCCCTAACCTCACGGGTTAGTGCTTGACAGATGTAGTCTGCGCGGAAGACGACGTAAATCTCCATGTGTCAATGGGCTCGCTTTTTTCTGGTTGATAAATGGTGCAGAAGACGACCTTAGTCATTGGATGCTATCAGGCGTTGAGTCTTACAAATAGCAAAAGAATGTTTATACGGATAACCAGTTGGAGTATTTCCGCCTGTCCCCTAATCTCACGGGTTAGTGGTTGATAGAGGTAGTTTCCACAGAAGACGACGTAAATCTCCGCGTGTCAACGGGCTCGCTTGCCTCATGTTGACAAAGGGTGCAGAAGACGACGTTAGTCTCTGCATGTTATCAGGCGTTGTGTCTTACAGATAGCAAAAAATGTTTATACAAATAACCAATTTGGGTATTTTCGCCTTCCCCCTAACCTCACGGGTTGGTGCTTGACAGAGGTTGTCTGCACGGAAGACAACGTAAATCTCCACATGTCAACGGGCTCGCTTCCCTCTATTTGACAAAGGGTCCAGAAGACGACGTTAGTCTTTGCATGCTATGAGGCGTTGAGCCTTTCAGATAGCAAAAGAATGTATATATGGATAACTAGTTGGGGTATTTCCTCCTGCCCCCTAACCTCACGGGTTAGCGGTTGACAGAGGTAGTCTGCGCCGAAGACGACGTAAATCTCCGCGTGTCAACGGGCTCGCTTGCGTCTGGTTGACAAAGGGTGCAGAACAAGACGTTAGTCTCTGCATGCTATCAGGCGTTGAGTCTTACAGATAGCAAAATAATGTTTATACGGATAAAAACTTGGGGTATATCCGCCTGCCCCCCAACCTCACGGGTTAGTGCTTGACAAAGGTAGTCTGCACGGAGGACGACGTAAATCTCCACGTGTCAATGGGCTCGCTTGCCTCTGGTTGATAAATGGTGCAGAAGAAGACGTTAGTCTTTGCATGCTATCAGGCGTTGAGTCTTTCAGATAGCAAAAGAATGTATATATGGATAACTAGTTGGGGTATTTCCTCCTGCCCCCTAACCTCACTGGTTAGCGGTTGACAGAGGTAGTCTGCGCCGAAGACGACGTAAATCTCCGCGTTTCAATGGACTCGCATGCGTCTAGTTGACAAAGGGTGCAGAACAAGACGTTAGTGTCTGCATGCTATCAGGCGTTGAGTCTTAGAGATAGCAAAATAATGTTTATACGGATAACCACTTGGGGTATATCCGCCTGCCCCCTAACCTCACGGGTTATTGCTTGACAGATGTAGTCTGCGCGGAAGACGACATAAATCTCCACGTGTCAATGGGCTCGCTTGCCTCTGGTTGATAAATGGTGCAGAAGACGACGTTAGTCGTTCCATGCTATCAGGCGTTGAGTCTTACAAATAGCAAAAGAATGTTTATACGGATAACCAGTTGGGGTATTTCCGCCTGCCCCCTAATCTCACGGGTTAGTGGTTGATAGAGGTAGTTTGCACAGAAGACGACGTAAATCTCCGCGTGTCAACGGGCTCGCTTGCCTCATGTTGACAAAGGGTGCAGAAGACGACGTTAGTCTCTGCATGTTATCAGGCGTTGTGTCTTACAGATAGCAAAAAATGTTTATACAGATAACCAATTGGGGTATTTTCGCCTTCCCCCTAACCTCACGGGTTGGTGCTTGATAGAGGTTGTCTGCGCGGAAGACAACGTAAATCTCCACATGTCAACGGACTCGCTTGCCTCTGTTTGACAAAGGGTGCAGAAGACGACGTTAGTCTCTGCATGCTATCAGGTATTGAGTCTTACAGATAGCAAAATAATGTTTATACGGATAACCACTTGGGGTATTTCTGCCTGCCCTTTAACCTCACGGGTTAGTGCTTGATAGAGGGAGTCTGCGCGGAAGACAACGTAAATCTCCTCGTGTCGACTGGCTCACTTGCCTCTGATTGACAAAGGGTGCAGAACACGAAGTTAGTCTCTGCATGCTATCAGGCGTTGAGTCTTACAGATAGCAAAATAATGTTTATACGGATAACAACTTGGGGTATATCCGCGTGCCCCCCAACCTCACGGGTTAGTGCTTGACAAAGGTAGTCTGCACGGAGGACGACGTAAATCTCCAAGTGTCAATGGGCTCACTTGCCTCTGGTTGAGAAATGGTGCAGAAGACGAAGTTAGTCTTTGCATGCTATCACGCGTTGAGTCTTTCAGATAGCAAAAGAATGTATATATGGATAACTAGTTGGGGTATTTCCTCCTGCCCCCTAACCTCACGGGTTAGTGGTTGACAGAGGTAGTCTGCACCGAAGATGACGTAAATCTCCGCGTGTCAACGGGCTCGCTTGCGTCTGGTTGACAAAGGGTGCAGAACAAGACGTTAGTCTCTGCATGCTATCAGGCGTTGAGTCTTACAGATAGCAAAATAATGTTTATACGGATAACCACTTGGGGTATATCCGCCTGCCCCCTAACCTCACGGGTTAGTGCTTGACAGATGTAGTCTGCGCGGAAGACGACGTAAATCTCCATGTGTCAATGGGCTCGCTTTTTTCTGGTTGATAAATGGTGCAGAAGACGACCTTAGTCATTGGATGCTATCAGGCGTTGAGTCTTACAAATAGCAAAAGAATGTTTATACGGATAACCAGTTGGAGTATTTCCGCCTGTCCCCTAATCTCACGGGTTAGTGGTTGATAGAGGTAGTTTCCACAGAAGACGACGTAAATCTCCGCGTGTCAACGGGCTCGCTTGCCTCATGTTGACAAAGGGTGCAGAAGACGACGTTAGTCTCTACATGTTATCAGGCGTTGTGTCTTACAGATAGCAAAAAATGTTTATACAAATAACCAATTTGGGTATTTTCGCCTTCCCCCTAACCTCACGGGTTGGTGCTTGACAGAGGTTGTCTGCACGGAAGACAACGTAAATCTCCACATGTCAACGGGCTCGCTTCCCTCTATTTGACAAAGGGTCCAGAAGACGACGTTAGTCTCTGCATGTTATCAGGCGTTGTGTCTTACAGATAGCAAAAAATGTTTATACAGATAACCAATTGGGGTATTTTCGCCTTCCCCCTAACCTCACGGGTTGGTGCTTGGCAGAGGTTGTCTACACGGAAGACAACGTAAATCTCCACATGTCAACGGGCTCGCTTGCCTCTGTTTGACAAAGGGTGCAGAAGACGACGTTAGTCTTTGCATGCTATGAGGCGTTGAGTCTTTCAGATAGCAAAAGAATGTATATATGGATAACTAGTTGGGGTATTTCCTCCTGCCCCCTAACCTCACGGGTTAGCGGTTGACAGAGGTAGTCTGCGCCGAAGACGACGTAAATCTCCGCGTGTCAACGGGCTCGCTTGCGTCTGGTTGACAAAGGGTGCAGAACAAGACGTTAGTCTCTGCATGCTATCAGGCGTTGAGTATTACAGATAGCAAAATAATGTTTATACGGATAAACACTTGGGGTATATCCGCCTGCCCCCCAACCTCACGGGTTAGTGCTTGACAAAGGTAGTCTGCACGGAGGACGACGTAAATCTCCACGTGTCAATGGGCTCGCTTGCCTCTAGTTGATAAATGGTGCAGAAGAAGACGTTAGTCTTTGCATGCTATCAGGCGTTGAGTCTTTCAGATAGCAAAAGAATGTATATATGGATAACTAGTTGGGGTATTTCCTCCTGCCCCCTAACCTCACTGGTTAGCGGTTGACAGAGGTAGTATGCGCCGAAGACGACGTAAATCTCCGCGTTTCAATGGACTCGCATGCGTCTAGTTGACAAAGGGTGCATAACAAGACGTTAGTGTCTGCATGCTATCAGGCGTTGAGTCTTAGAGATAGCAAAATAATGTTTATACGGATAACCACTTGGGGTATATCCGCCTGCCCCCTAACCTCACGGGTTATTGCTTGACAGATGTAGTCTGCGCGGAAGACGACGTAAATCTCCACGTGTCAATGGGCTCGCTTGCCTCTGGTTGATAAATGGTGCAGAAGACGACGTTAGTCGTTCCATGCTATCAGGCGTTGAGTCTTACAAATAGCAAAAGAATGTTTATACGGATAACCAGTTGGGGTATTTCCGCCTGCCCCCTAATCTCACGGGTTAGTGGTTGATAGAGGTAGTTTGCAAAGAAGACGACGTAAATCTCCGCGTGTCAACGGGCTCGCTTGCCTCATGTTGACAAAGGGTGCAGAAGACGACGTTAGTCTCTGCATGTTATCAGGCGTTGTGTCTTACAGATAGCAAAAAATATTTATACAGATAACCAATTGGGGTATTTTCGCCTTCCCCCTAACCTCACGGGTTGGTGCTTGATAGAGGTTGTCTGCGCGGAAGACAACGTAAATCTCCACATGTCAACGGGCTCGCTTGCCTCTGTTTGACAAAGGGTGCAGAAGACGACGTTAGTCTCTGCATGCTATCAGGTATTGAGTCTTACAGATAGCAAAATAATGTTTATACGGATAACCACTTAGGGTATTTCTGCCTGCCCTTTAACCTCACGGGTTAGTGCTTGATATAGGTAGTCTGCGCGGAAGACAACGTAAATCTCCTCGTGTCGACTGGCTCACTTGCCTCTGATTGACAAAGGGTGCAGAACACGACGTTAGTCTCTGCATGCTATCAGGCGTTGAGTCTTACAGATAGCAAAATAATGTTTATACGGATAACAACTTGGGGTATATCCGCGTGCCCCCCAACCTCACGGGTTAGTGCTTGACAAAGGTAGTCTGCACGGAGGACGACGTAAATCTCCAAGTGTCAATGGGCTCACTTGCCTCTGGTTGAGAAATGGTGCAGAAGACGACGTTAGTCTTTGCATGCTATCAGGCGTTGAGTCTTTCAGATAGCAAAAGAATGTATATATGGATAACTAGTTGGGGTATTTCCTCCTGCCCCCTAACCTCACGGGTTAGTGGTTGACAGAGGTAGTCTGCGCCGAAGATGACGTAAATCTCCGCGTGTCAACGGGCTCGCTTGCGTCTGGTTGACAAAGGGGGCAGAACAAGACGTTAGTCTCTGCATGCTATCAGGCGTTGAGTCTTACAGATAGCAAAATAATGTTTATACGGATAACCACTTGGGGTATATCCGCCTGCCCCCTAACCTCACGGGTTAGTGCTTGACAGATGTAGTCTGCGCGGAAGACGACGTAAATCTCCATGTGTCAATGGGCTCGCTTTTTTCTGGTTGATAAATGGTGCAGAAGACGACCTTAGTCATTGGATGCTATCAGGCGTTGAGTCTTACAAATAGCAAAAGAATGTTTATACGGATAACCAGTTGGAGTATTTCCGCCTGTCCCCTAATCTCACGGGTTAGTGGTTGATAGAGGTAGTTTCCACAGAAGACGACGTAAATCTCCGCGTGTCAACGGGCTCGCTTGCCTCATGTTGACAAAGGGTGCAGAAGACGACGTTAGTCTCTACATGTTATCAGGCGTTGTGTCTTACAGATAGCAAAAAATGTTTATACAAATAACCAATTTGGGTATTTTCGCCTTCCCCCTAACCTCACGGGTTGGTGCTTGACAGAGGTTGTCTGCACGGAAGACAACGTAAATCTCCACATGTCAACGGGCTCGCTTCCCTCTATTTGACAAAGGGTCCAGAAGACGACGTTAGTCTTTGCATGCTATGAGGCGTTGAGCCTTTCAGATAGCAAAAGAATGTATATATGGATAACTAGTTGGGGTATTTCCTCCTGCCCCCTCACCTCACGGGTTATCGGTTGACAGAGGTAGTCTGCGCCGAAGACGACGTAAATCTCCGCGTGTCAACGGGCTCGCTTGCGTCTGGTTGACAAAGGGTGCAGAACAAGACGTTAGTCTCTGCATGCTATCAGGCGTTGAGTATTACAGATAGCAAAATAATGTTTATACGGATAAACACTTGGGGTATATCCGCCTGCCCCCCAACCTCACGGGTTAGTGCTTGACAAAGGTAGTCTGCACGGAGGACGACGTAAATCTCCACGTGTCAATGGGCTCGCTTGCCTCTAGTTGATAAATGGTGCAGAAGAAGACGTTAGTCTTTGCATGCTATCAGGCGTTGAGTCTTTCAGATAGCAAAAGAATGTATATATGGATAACTAGTTGGGGTATTTCCTCCTGCCCCCTAACCTCACTGGTTAGCGGTTGACAGAGGTAGTATGCGCCGAAGACGACGTAAATCTCCGCGTTTCAACGGGCTCGCTTCCTCTGTTTGACAAAGGGTGCAGAAGAAGACGTTAGTCTCTGCATGCTATCAGGCGTTGAGTCTTACAGATAGCAAAATAATGTTTATACGGATAACCACTTGGGGTATATCCGCCTGCCCCCTAACCTCACGGGTTATTGCTTGACAGATGTAGTCTGCGCAGAAGACGACGTAAATCTCCACGTGTCAATGGGCTTGCTTGCCTCTGGTTGATAAATGGTGCAGAAGACGGCGTTAGTCGTTGCATGCTATCAGGCGTTGAGTCTTACAAATAGCAAAAGTATGTTTATACGGATAACCAGTTGGGGTATTTCCACCTGCCCCCTAATCTCACGGGTTAGTGGTTGATAGAGGTAGTTTGCACAGAAGACGACGTAAATCTCCGCGTGTCAACGGGCTCGCTTGCCTCATGTTGACAAAGGGTGCAGAAGACGACGTTGGTCTCTGCATGTTATCAGGCGTTGTGTCTTACAGATAGCAAAAAATGTTTATACAGATAACCAATTGGGGTATTTTCGCCTTCCCCCTAACCTCACGGGTTGGTGCTTGGCAGAGGTTGTCTACACGGAAGACAACGTAAATCTCCACATGTCAACGGGCTCGCTTGCCTCTGTTTGACAAAGGGTGCAGAAGACGACGTTAGTCTTTGCATGCTATGAGGCGTTGAGTCTTTCAGATAGCAAAAGAATGTATATATGGATAACTAGTTGGGGTATTTCCTCCTGCCCCCTAACCTCACGGGTTAGTGGTTGACAGAGGTAGTCATCGCTGAAGACGACGTAAATCTCTGCGTGTCAACGGGCTCGCTTGCGTTTGGTTGACAAAGGGTGCAGAACAAGACGTTAGTCTCTGCATACTATCAGACATTGAGTCTTACAGATAGCAAAATAATGTTTATACGGATAACCGCTTGGGGTATATCCGCCTGCCCCCTAACCTCACGGGTTAGTGCTTGACAGATGTAGTCTGCGCGGAAGACGACGTAAATCTCCACGTGTCAATGGGCTCGCTTGCCTCTTGTTGACAAAGGGTGCAGAAGACGACATTAGTCTTTGCATGCTATCAGGCATTGAGTCTTAGAGATAGCAAAATAATGTTTATACGGATAACCACTTGGGGTATTTTTGCCTGCCCCCTAACCTCACGGGTTAGTGCTTGACAGAGGTAGTCTGTGCGGAAGACAACGTAAATATCCGCGTGTCGACGGGCTCACTTGCCTCTGGTTGACAAAGGGTGCAGAAGACAACGTTAGTCTTTGCATGCTATCTGGCGTTGAGTCTTAGAGATAGCAAAAGCATGTTTATACTGATAACAACTTGGGGTATTTCCGCCTGCCCCCTAACCTCACGGGTTAGTGCTTGACAGAGGTAGTTTGCGCAGAAGACGACGTAAATCTCCGTGTGTCAACGGGCTCGCTTGCCTCAAGTTGACAAAGTGTGCAGAAGTCGACATTAGTCTCTGCATGTTATCAGGCGTTGTGTCTTACAGATAGCAAAAGAATGTTTATACAGATAACCAATTGGGGTATTTTCGCCTGCCCTTTAACCTCACGGGTTAGTGCTTGACAGAGGTTGTCTGCGCGGAAGACGACGTAGATCTCCACGTGTCAATGGGCTCGCTTGCCTCTGGTTGATAAATGGTGCAGAAGACGACGTTAGTCATTGCATGCTATCAGGCGTTGAGTCTTACAAATAGCAAAAGAATGTTTATACGGATAACCAGTTGGGGTATTTCCGCCTGCCCCCTAACCTCACGGTTTAGTGGTTGACAGAGGTAGTCTTCGCTGAAGACGACGTAAATCTCCGCGTGCCAACGGGCTCGCTTGCGTCAGGTTGACAAAGGGTGCAGAAGACGACATTAGTCTTTGCATGCTATCAGGCGTTGAGTCTTAGAGATTGCAAAATAATGTTTATACGGATAACCACTTGGGGTATTTCCGCCTGCCCCCTTACGTCACGGGTTAGTGCTTGACAGAGGTAGTCTACGTGGAAGACAACGTAAATCTTCGCGTGTCGACGGGCTCACTTGCCTCTGGTTGACATAGGGTGCAGAAGACGACGTTAGTCTCTGCATGCTGTCAGGCGTTGAGTCTTACAGATAGCAAAAGAATGTTTATACGGATAACCACTTGGGGTATTTCCGCCTTCCCCCTAACCTCACTGGTTAGTGCTTGGCAGAGGTAGTATGCGTGGAAGACGACGTAAATCTCAACGTGTCAACGGGCTCGCTTGCCTCTGGTTGACAAAGGGTGCTGAAGACGATGTTAGTCTTTACATGCTATCAAGCGTTGAGTCTTACAGATAGCTAAAGAATGTTTATACGGATAACCACTTGGGGTATTTCCGCTTGCCCCCTAACCTCACGGGTTAGTGCTTAATAGAGGTAGTCTGGTGTAGAGAAATTACTTGTGTATCTCCGCCTGTCACCTGACCTCAGGGTCAGTATGACAGAGATTATGGGGTGGCTGACAAAAGCGAGGCTTTTGCTCCTACGTATCCTCAATTTGTGATAAGGAACTTAGACCTACGTAGTTCTTGATATCTGTGAGACTAAAATAGTCTCAGTGTTTTCTTCAATAAAATATGAACATGCTTTAGTAAAGAGACAAAACTTCCAACTGATAAGAGCAACATATTCTTTTTTGGATGAAAAACAATGTTTCTATCGGGGAAGGAGAGTATGCTGATGAAATTTTCTCATAACTATAAATGAGATTTTTGGATGTTAGAATTTCGTTTCTAAATAACCATTTAGAGGAAACACTGGGTCCAACAAAAAAATAGAAGAAAATCACTAAAAGTGTATCAATCTCACATAGGTAAGTGTTTCATCCTATTTCCGAACCTTAGATATGTCATGACTTGATTTTGCAAATCATTTCCTATCAAATCAAAGATTACATGCGTGATCATGGATCAATAGGACTTTTTCTTGGGAACGGTTTGTTTCTTTGTGGGAATTTTGGCTTGGAGGGTTCTTGGCCTTTTCCTTTTCTGTTTTTGTTTAGTGTGAGGCGAACAAGTCACCGATGCACCGGATTTTGGTTAGCAATCAAAGGGAGAGGACCACTTTAGGTCATGGTTTCCTTTCTTTTCTTGTTTACTTGGCAAAAATTCCATATTGCTCAGATATTGTCTAGTCCAAAGACCTTTTCTACACATTTCTTCTGTTTTCTTCCGATCCTTGATCGGGAATTTTCTTTTTTTTTCTTTCTCCAATTTTTTTCTCGATTGGGAATTTTCACTTTTTGCTTTTTGCCGATTCTTTTGATCGAGAATTCTCTCCTTTTTGTTTTCTTTTGAGGGTAAGGTTTATGGTGAGTTGGGACTTTGGCTCAAGGCTTGTAGAACGGATGGACATGATATATGTCAGGGTGTTGGTCTGGCCAGTGGTTCAGGGATAAAGGGGACGTCCCACATTATTTCCATGACATACATGCAACAATGATGATTAGGAAATTTTATGCAAAACTGGTGATGCATGCACCTATGTGGACACTTAAGCATCAAGTTTTTATGGTCATGTGACACTAGGGCTTAGGATTCATTTTCTCTATCTAAGTCAACCCAATGTTTCCAAAATATGCTCCTTTATCAATTTATGCATTCATCTGAGTCCATTTTGGGCGTTCGGGAAAATTTTAACAGCATTCACCCTTCAGGTGTATACACATTTTTTCAAAAACTGGTTATGATTAGTGAATTTTTTCAAAGAAAAGCTAGAAGTTATCTCTTTTCAAAAGCATATTGGCTTTTCAGCTAGACAACTTATTTTTCTTTTTTCTCTCTTTTTCTTTTTCTTTCCTATCATTTGTTTATTTCCCTTTTTTTTCTTTTTCTCTCTGAAAAGGTCGTGCGGATGAGGGCGCACACTACCTACTTACGTCTAACCACAATGTAAACGAAAAGAAATGCACAAAATGGTAAGTTGCAAAAAAAATAATGATGAAATAACTGAGAGCCATAACACCAAATTCTAGCAGAAACAAAAACAATATCTGAAACAGTAATGTTAGTAACAACATAGACAATAACAGAAAATAGTAATGTTAATAACAAAAGTACGGTGACCTTGGTCACGTGGCTCCGCTCCCTCCCAAGAAACCGAGCAGGTCAGTCATCTCTTCATCCATATGGGACTCATCTGCCTCACCGGGGGATCATGCAGGCTCTTCCCCTGCCTGGGCATCGGGCCAGTCTCTAGGCCATGCGACCTCAGCCCCAAACTGCTCCGAAGTAGGGCATGCAAAAGGGGAGGAACCCTGCTGATGGAAGCTTGCTTGTGGGGCTTCTATGGAGGCTGGATCTTTGAGCTTCAATGAGGTCCTTTAATGGTGATTTTCCACCATGGAGATGCAGCGGAAGACAAAGGAGAAGAGGTGAGAGGAGGCGCCATCCACTAGGGAATAAGCCATGGAAGAAGGAGCTTCACCACCAAGATGAGCCTTGGATAAGAAGCTTGGAGAGGATGCTTCAATGGAGGAAAAGAAAGAGGGAGAGAAAGAGAGAGGGGGGAGCACGAAATTGAAGGAAGAAAAAGGGAGAGAAGTTGAACTTTGAGTTGTGTCTCACAAGACTCTCATTCATCAAAGTTACAACAAGTGTTACACATACTTCTATTTATAGACTAGGTAGCTTCCTTGAGAAGCTTTCTTGAGAAAACTTCCTTGAGCAGCTTCTTTGAGAAAACTTCATTGAGAAGCTAGAGCTTAGCTACACACACCCCTCTCATAACTAAGCTCACCTCCTTGAGAAGCTTCCTTAAGAAGATTCCTAAAGAAGCTAGAGCTTAGCTACACATACCTCTCTAATAGCTAAGTTCACCTCCTTGAGATGAGAAGCTAGAGCTTAGCTACACACCCCCTATAATAGCTAAGCTCACCCCCATGACAAAATACAAAAAAATCCCTACTACAAAGACTACTCAAAATGCCTCGAAATACAAGGCTAAAACCCTATACTACTAGAATGGCCAAAATACAAGGCCTAAACGAAGGAAAAACCTATTCTAATATTTACAAAGATAAGCGGGCTTATAATTAACCCATGGGCTCAAAATCTACCCTAAGGCTCATGAGAACCCTAGGGCCTTCCCTTGGATCTCTGTCCCAATCTACTTGGAGTCTTCTATCCAATGCCCTTGTGGGGTAGGATTGCATCATTCCCTCCACCTTGGAAATGATTTGACCTCAAATCTTGAGGTTCGTCATACTCTGGGCTCCTTCCCTCAACACCTGTAAAAAGAAAAAAAAACATATGTATTAGTGGTGTTTGGTATGTTGAAGTAAGGTAAGGTCTGAAAACCCATTTCCTGGGCATCTTCCCATGAAGGAACATGGTTTCTCACCAACTCAATGAGTGGTGCTACAAGTATAAAAAAATATGGGACAAATCTTTTGTAAAAGTTTGTTAAGTCATGGAAGCCCCAAATTTTTCATATACTTGGTGGAGTGGGCCACTCAAGAATGACCTTTATTCTTTTAGGGTTCATGGGAACCCCTTGATCACTATTTGAAAAATTAAGTAAAGTAACGCAATAAAACATACCTTTTTCTATATTTTCATATTGATTATTCCTACCAAAAAGTATGACAAACCTAAGGTGTCTCATATGAGTACCTAAGTTTGTATTGAAACTTAATATAAGAACAAACCTACCTAATGGGTCTCTATGTACACACACCATGAAGATGTTAGGTGCACGAGTGATTTTATAAAAGAGGGTTGCACCACTCAAAACATTCATCATACCACCTATTTTAGGGACTTGGTGCCTAATAATACCTATTTTGGGCACCAACAAAGCACAAGGATTTAAGCTCTTGCGAACCAAACCCTCATCCAACAACTTCTTTACTTGAGGAATAAACTCAAGCCCAAGAGGTGTGGCAATGCTAGCAAGTGTCTTTTTACAAAAGAGAAAATGTGGAGGTTGTCTAAGAGGGAAAGTTTCTTTAATGTTTGTCTTTATTGTAAAATGAGTTTCCTTCTTAGCTAACCTCTCGGAGGAGACACTTACCTCCTTACACTTCTCTTTAACCACTAATGGTTGTCCTTCTTCTCGGGGGTAGATTTCTTCACTAGATTCTTCCCCTTTTGCTTTTTCACTTTCACTAGAGGAAGGTGAAGTAGTAGCCTTATCTTGGCTACTATAAATGTCTTGGCCCCTCATAATCATGGTTTTTGCGCTGGGGCATTGAGAAGTAATGTATCCTCTTCCAAGACATTTAAAGCACTTTATAGAGCTAGTTTTCTCTTGCATACTAACCTTTGGGACTTGCTTTTCTATTGTCTTCCCCTTATCATCTTTGGGCTTAGAAGGTGTCACCCCTAAGATGCCTCGACCTTGGTCTTTCTTTGGATAAGAGTGAGAGCCATAAGATTTTGATGTAGACTTCTTTTTAATTTGTTGCTCTACCCTTATTTCCCAAACTAAGTTAGCCTCTACATTGTCCTTCCCATGGAAGTATGGGAGGTTAATGTTAGCCTCTTGAGGCTTTCTTTCCTTTTCTCTTCTATGGGAGTGAGGTCCAAGATGTGACGTATGCCTTCCTTCGTAATAGTCACGAAGTTCTTCACTTAGGCTCTTGCAAGAGTTATGACTACTATAGGAGGCATGTTTTTCTCTTTTCATTTCTTTCATTATTTTTCTTCTTTCTTCCTCTCTTATTTTCTTTCTTTCATCTTGACGTATTTCTTCCACTCTTTTCTTTCCTTTTTCTTTTCTCTCTTGTTTTTCTTTCCATAACTTGAGGGAACTCAACTCATCTAAGATTCTAGATAAAGGGTCTTTATGACTAGTACCCTCGCCATTAACACTAGATGAATGATGACTCATGTTGGTTCCTAAGTTGTGGTTCTTTCTTGTTGGAGGTTTGAAAACAAAAGGTAAAAGAAACTATGGTTGAAACTAGCCAAAATAAACACTAAAAGAGGTGTGAAAGATAAGGGAAAAAAACTAATTGGTAAAAGGAAAGCTATCTAGGCGGTTTGACAATGGAAGGTAAACGAAATAAGCTATGAAAGTAAGCAAGAAATGTAAACTAGGCGAATCCTAAGAGTGTTTGGATGACCACATTCAAGGTTCCCAACAAAACACTCACTATCCTAAGGAAAAATTGCCTAAAATTATTACACACAAATGGAAGTTTGGTAACCTATTGGAGGCCCCCAACACACTTCCAATGAAAGGCCTTTTTGTTACAAAACTTGAAAGCAATGAAGGTAAATAAATTGCAAATTACAAAATTACAAAACTGTCCTCAATTTTGGTGGTTGTTCTCTCTTTGGTGATTCACTCAATTTGGAGTGCTTCTTAGTCCAATAGCTCTTAAGGTGGTTGGCCCCTTTCTTCTTGACTCAAATTCTTCAAGGGAAGACATCAATCTTCCTTCCAATTCCCTATATGGCAACCCACAAACAAGGAAACAAAGAGACAAGCAATAACCAAAGACAAAAAAAAAAATGATATGAAAGCTAAACCAATGGAGTTTTAACAAGACAATTTTTCAAGGATTACTCAACAATTAAAGCAATGAAAAGGACATAGAAGCAAGCTAGGGCTCAAAGAGAAACTTAGAATGGCTCTAGAGTAGAGTAAAAAAAATATAAGAAAAGACTCAACAAACGTCTAGCTTTGGCACTTGTTTTCACAGTAATTTTCTATTGAAATTTCGGAACTAAGATTGGTATAACATAGGCACAAATTATAGAATAAATTTTGAGCCAAAAGAACAAGCACACTTCCCTTTCACTTTTTTTTTCCTGGATACTGATTTTTCTGCCAACTTGTGTGATTTTTAGTATTTTTTCCTTTTATCCAAATCACTTGGTTCTTTTTTTATAACTTTTTTCCAGGTGTGTAGAAAATTCATTAAAAATTTAAGCTCAAAATTAGAAGTAACCAATTCTCAGTAATTTTTACAAGTTTGTATACCCAAGCTGCCAGCACCAGCGATTTTTTTTTTAAGCATGGTATATTGATTGCCTTGGGCTTACTTTCAACCTTCCTATGTATGTTGAACTCACTAGGATTGTTTACCATAGTTTTAGGAGTTCAATATTCACTTAGGATCAACATTTCAGCCAGCAATTCAATCACCAAAACTCAAATTCACAATAGACACAATCATAAGGAAACCTAAAAGTTCAAGAAAAGGTTCACAATCAAAGACTCTCTAAGAATTTTGCATGAACATGTTAAGGACTAAGTAACATGAAAGATTTGACTCAAATCAAATAATAGGCTAAAATAATTTCATACACTCATGAACAAATGAGTTAGACAAAGAAACAAGAAAATAAAATTCAGCACAACATAAGAAATCTTATGTGACAAGTTTCATGACTAGACATGACTTCTATGACAAAACTACAATAGGTGAACAAGTCACTCTAGATTTTTAAGGTTTTCTTATACTTTAATATTTTTGTAAGAATTTTATGGTTTAGGTTTCAGCCACAAAAAATAACAAGACAAAACTCAAAGGAACCTAAACTCAACACAATTTATGGTTCAAGAACAAGAACAAGAAATTTGAACCATAGAAAATCAAATCTAGCTTCTATAGGAAGTTTAATCGGTGGAAACTCTAAAGAATCATGTTAAAAACATTTAGCACAAGACATGTGAGGAGATACATGGAGAAAAATGAAGAAACAACAATAGAAGAGAAGGTAAAGCAAAAACTTAATGGAGGTTTAGGGAGCACCTACTTGAAGCTCTTGTGCTTTGATTACCACTTGATGGAAGCTTGCTTGTGGGGCTTCTATGGAGGCTGGATCTTTGAGCTTCAATGAGGTCCTTTTATGGTGATTTTCCACCATGGAGATGCAGCGGAAGACAAAGGAGAAGAGGTGAGAGGAGGCGCCATCCACTAGGGAATAAGCCATGGAAGAAGGAGCTTCACCACCAAGATGAGCCTTGGATAAGAAGCTTGGAGAGGATGCTTCAATGGAGGAAAAGAAAGAGGGAGAGAACGAGAGAGGGGGGAGCACAAAATTGAAGGAAGAAAAAGGGAGAGAAGTTGAACTTTGAGTTGTGTCTCACAAGACTCTCATTCATCAAAGTTACAACAAGTGTTACATATACTTCTATTTATAGACTAGGTAGCTTCCTTGAGAAGCTTTCTTGAGAAAACTTCCTTGAGAAGCTTCTGTGAGAAAACTTCCTTGAGAAGCTAGAGCTTAGCTACACATACCCCTCTCATATCTAAGCTCACCTCCTTGAGAAGCTTCCTTAAGAAGATTCCTAAAGAAGCTAGAGCCTAGCTACACATACCTCTCTAATAGCTAAGTTCACCTCCTTGAGATGAGAAGCTAGAGCTTAGCTACACACCCCCTATAATAGCTAAGCTCACCCCCATGACAAAATACAAAAAAATCCCTACTACAAAGACTACTCAAAATGCCTCGAAATACAAGGCTAAAACCCTATACTACTAGAATGGCCAAAATACAAGGCCTAAAAGAAGGAAAAACCTATTCTAATCTTTACAAAGATGAGCGGGCTTATACTTAGCCCATGGGCTCAAAATCTACCCTAAGGCTCATGAGAGCCCTAGGGCCTTCCCTTGGATCTCTGGCCCAATCTACTTGGAGTCTTCTATCCAATGCCCTTGCGGGTAGGATTGCATCACCTGCCCCTGCTGACTGAGGCTGAACTGGTAGAAACACTCATGTATCTGCACCTGCCCACGGTGGTTGGCCGCCTACTGGAGAACCAAATGCTATAGATAACGCTCCACGCCCTGTGACCCAGCTGGATCGGCCTGTCGAGGTGGTGGCGGTGCGTCTGCGGCCTGATGTGCATCACCCTGCGCCTGCCTAGGCGTGCAGTACTTCTTGATGAAGGCCCGGGTGATCGGCGGTCGGATTACTTTACTGGGGGTGACGGGAACTCCAAAGGACTAGCAGAGGCCCATGATCAGCGTCGGAAACCCCAGGGCCCTGTTGGACTTATCTGGGTCCAGAGGGTGCCTGGTAGGCGCCATACTTGCAAACAAATAAATGGCGTTGGCAATCACCTGGGCCACGTGGACGCTCATCTGTGTCAGGATGGCATACACCAACTGGCACTTAGGCAGAGGGAGATCGGAGTTATGATCGCTAGGTAGGACATTGCTGAGCAGCAGTGTCATCCATGTCTGGGTCAAGGTGGTCATGCTGGTGCGCATGATCCGCACCTACCTCCCTGCAACGGTCCGGGCGAAATCCTGCCACGATGTGCACAATAGTTGGGCAATGGCTTCCTCATCGAACCCATCGGCCCTGTTCCTCCTTTGGCTGAACTCACACTGCTGGCCTTCCTCCAAAACTAGTGGGTCACCCAGGAACTGGCTGAGGGCATCTGTGTCAAAGGGAATCCACTGACCCCTCACCCACGAACGCATGTCTCGCACTCCCTCCTCTGTGGGCCAAGCATTAGCATAGAACTCTGGGACTATCTCAGGGTTAAACTTGGCCATGGGAGTCACCAGTGGTGTCCAACGTCTACGAGCTATCTCCTCCTGAAAGTCCGTATACTCATCCTCCCTGAGCTGGATACGCCTCTCCCTGTGGAACGACCATCCTCTAATGGCCTCGAAGCACTACTGGTGCTCGACACTCCGGAAACACTGACTATCAAACTCGGGGGCGGCACTGGACCCTTCTCCTATGGCGTCTCCTCTAGACCTCTTCGTGGAGAGTTTCTTCGGAGCCATTTCTTGTATGGAGTGACCAAAGACACTAAAAATGGAAGCAAAAGCGTAGAAATGGTGGCCTAGGGGCGAAAACCTGCAAAACCCGTGGGTGCTGCATTTTTGAATGAGGGAGGGGAGTTTTAGGTGGAGAGAAACTCACCCTCCCCTCGTTTTTATGTTTTCAGGTGCAGGGATGCTTGCCCAGGCAAGCTAACCCTGCATTTTTTTTAAAAAAAAAACACAGGTACGCGCTCTCTATGGGTCGGCGTTCGCTTACTCGAACCCCATTAGGGTAAATTAGGCATCCGACCATTACCTTAAAGACACAATGTCGCAACGTGCCCTTCGCGGGCGAGCGAGGGCGAGGCTCACGGGTGCGCTTTCCAAAGGAGGAAAGATGCGCGGAGTCGCCACCAACGTTTATTTGTGGAAAACGTCGGGAAAACCGAAGGAAACCGGTCAAAATGAAAATTCTAAGTTCAGGAGTTGTATTTACGCTTGAGGAAGGTATTAGCACCTCTTACGTTTGTCTCGAAAGACAACAGCCTATTTTTTAGAATTGTGGAATTGTGTTATCTTAACTTTTATTTCTTTTTATTTTTTGAGGTTGACAAAAGCGGGGCTTTCGCTCCTACGTACCCTCCTTTGGAGAGGAAATCAGACCTACGTAGTTCTTTCTTAAGCGTGAATCAAGTGATTCTTTTTACTTGAAAGGTGGTCATTTTAAGGCGTTGGACCTTAAAAATGATCCATTTTACTTGGTAAGAAACTTAAATGATAAACTTTGAAAACCCTATTTTTGTGGACGAGCTTGAGTAGGCGAGTTGATTTTAGCCTTAGTTTCACTTTAGTTATTAGTCAATTCAATTAAGAATGAGAAATCCCAAAGAGAAAACGTCCGATTGATTTTTCGCTTTACTTTACTAAAAGGTATTTTTTTTATTATTATATTATTATTTTACCTCTTTTTTGATTTCCAACGTGGTTACGGCACGACCGAACGGTCGGAATTCATTTTAACCAAAATTAACGGATGATACAATACAAACGATCGGTGGAAATTTATTTTATTTTTAGATTAAGCGAGAAATGGCTTAAGCACGTCAAAAGGGGGTACGGAAAGTAAATGAAACGAGAATAAAAATACACAAAACAAATGGGGACCACCACAGATACATAGAATGAATTGAAAAGCTCGATTTGGAAACTTACTCGTTGAAGAACGAAGAACGGATGAAGAATGGTGAATAACGGTGGAAAACCTTCACGGATTTGCTTACGGAAACCTCTCGGAAGCGTTACGGAAGCACCTCGGCTTGGATTTTCTTCACGTAAACAATTTTCCTAAGCAAATTCGAAAGAGAGAGAAGTGCCTAAGGGGTTGAACCCTTTTCTTCTTCACTTCTTCCCCTATTTATAGCAAAATAGGGGAGAAGCTTGCCGCCCAGCTCGCCCAGGCGAGCAAGGTTGCTTCCTCCAGAAGCAACAGCCTTCTGGAGGAATCTTCTGGAGGGCCCAAGTGGGCCTGGTTGCTATTTACACCCCCCTTTTTACTAAATGCACCCCCCTTTTCTATTTTTTTGTAATTCTTTTTCCGTAACGTTACGAAACTTTACGAATTTCGTAACGATGGTTATTTTCGTTCCGCAAGGTTACGAATCCTTACGGATTATGTATTTACTCTTTTTTGGCTTTCAAAGAAGTTACGAAAACTCACGGATTGCGCAAAAACACCTCTTTTCGATTTCTGCCACATTACGGAATTTCACGGATTACGCAAGCCTGCTTCCTTTCGATTTCTGAGACGTCTCGGGACTTCATTTATTGCATGTCATCAAGTAATAATCCCCGGACGAAATTAGGGTATGACAGTTGCCCCTCTTTACTTACCTCTCATCGGAGATAAGAGGAAAGCAAAGATAGGACACTGATTTCGTCCGTCCTGCCCTTTTCGCGATGACGACTCTCATCTCTACTTCTTCTTTTTTCTTCTGCACAAAATAAAATACAAACAACAACCAGAACAACGAATATAATACAGATATACAGATATACACATGCTTGGCGAAGGAACCGATCTGGAAAACAACAGAATAACGTGCTTCCCAGTCACCAGAAGCTTCGCACTTGATAATGGAGAACACATGAACAGCGCTAGGCAATGACATTCATGGTGCTCCGAACAAAGGTGGAGTATGGAGGATTGCCTTGAGGGTCCTCTCTTAGGCAATCATGAAACACCGCTCCAAACTCGAAAGTGGAGGACACATGAACAGCCCTAAGCAAGAACATTCATGTGGCTCCAGTAAAGGACGAGAATGGATGATTGCCTTGAGGGTCCTCTCTTAGGCAATCATGGAACACAACTCCAAACTCGAAAGTGGAGGACACATGAACAGCCCTAAGCAATAACATTCATGTGACTCCGGAACAGGATGAGAATGGAGGATTGCCTTGAGGGTCCTCTCTTAGGCAATCATGGAACTCAGCTCCAAACTCGAAAGTGGAGGACACATGAACAGCCCTAAGCAAGAACATTCATGTGGCTCCGGAAAAGGACGAGAATGGATGATTGCCTTGAGGGTCCTCTCTTAGGCAATCATGGAACATAACTCCAAACTCGAAAGTGGAGGACACATGAACAGCCCTAAGCAATAACATTCATGTGACTCCGGAACAGGATGAGAATGGAGGATTGCCTTGAGGGTCCTCTCTTAGGCAATCATGGAACTCAGCTCCAAACTCGAAAGTGGAGGACACATGAACAGCCCTAAGAAATAACATTCATGTGACTCCGGAACAGGATGAGAATGGAGGATTTCCTTGAGGGTCCTCTCTTAGGAAATCATGGAACTCAGCTCCAAACTCGAAAGTGGAGGACACATGAACAGCCCTAAGCAATAACATTCATGTGGCTCCGGAACAGGATGAGAATGGAGGATTTCCTTGAGGGTGCTCTCTTAGGCAATCATGAAACACAGCTCCAAACTCAAAAATGGAGGACACATGAATGACAATGCAAATTATTCACGTGGCACTGGAACAGGATGAGAATGGAGGATTGCCTTGAGGGTCCTCTCTTAGGCAATCATGGAACTCAGCTCCAAACTCGAAAGTGGAGGACACATGAACAGCCCTAAGCAATAACATTCATGTGACTCCGGAACAGGATGAGAATGGAGGATTTCCTTGAGGGTCCTCTCTTAGGCAATCATGGAACTCAGCTCCAAACTCAAAAGTGGAGGACACATGAACAGCCCTAAGCAAGAACATTCATGTGGCTCCGGAAAAGGACGAGAATGGATGATTGCCTTGAGGGTCCTCTCTTAGGCAATCATGGAACATAACTCCAAACTCGAAAGTGGAGGACACATGAACAACCCTAAGCAATAACATTCATGTGACTCCGGAACAGGATGAGAATGGAGGATTGCCTTGAGGGTCCTCTCTTAGGCAATCATGGAACTCAGCTCCAAACTCGAAAGTGGAGGACACATGAACAGCCCTAAGAAATAAAATTCATGTGACTCCGGAATAGGATGAGAATGGAGGATTTCCTTGAGGGTCCTCTCTTAGGAAATCATGGAACTCAGCTCCAAACTCGAAAGTGGAGGACACATGAACAGCCCTAAGCAATAACATTCATGTGGCTCCGGAATAGGATGAGAATGGAGGATTTCCTTGAGGGTGCTCTCTTAGGCAATCATGAAACACAGCTCCAAACTCAAAAATGGAGGACACATGAATGACAATGCAAATTATTCACGTGGCTCTGGAACAGGATGAGAATGGAGGATTGCCTTGAGGGTCCTCTCTTAGGCAATCATGGAACTCAGCTCCAAACTCGAAAGTGGAGGACACATGAACAGCCCTAAGCAATAACATTCATGTGACTCCGGAAGAGGATGAGAATGGAGGATTGCCTTGAGGGTCCTCTCTTAGGCAATCATGGAACTCAGCTCCAAACTCGAAAGTGGAGGACACATGAACAGCCCTAAGCAAGAACATTCATGTGGCTCCGGAAAAGGACGAGAATGGATGATTGCCTTGAGGGTCCTCTCTTAGGCAATCATGGAACATAACTCCAAACTCGAAAGTGGAGGACACATGAACAGCCCTAAGCAATAACATTCATGTGACTCCGGAACAGGATGAGAATGGAGGATTGCCTTGAGGGTCCTCTCTTAGGCAATCATGGAACTCAGCTCCAAACTCGAAAGTGGAGGACACATGAACAGCCCTAAGAAATAACATTCATGTGACTCCGGAACAGGATGAGAATGGAGGATTTCCTTGAGGGTCCTCTCTTAGGAAATCATGGAACTCAGCTCCAAACTCGAAAGTGGAGGACACATGAACAGCCCTAAGCAATAACATTCATGTGGCTCCGGAACAGGATGAGAATGGAGGATTTCCTTGAGGGTGCTCTCTTAGGCAATTATGAAACACAGCTCCAAACTCAAAAATGGAGGACACATGAATGACAATGCAAATTATTCACGAGGATCTAGAACAGGATGAGAATGGAGGATTGCCTTGAGGGTCCTCTCTTAGGCAATCATGGAACTCAGCTCCAAACTCGAAAGTGGAGGACACATGAACAGCCCTAAGCAATAACATTCATGTGACTCCGTAACAGGATGAGAATGGAGGATTGCCTTGAGGGCCTCTCTTAGGCAATCATGGAACTCAGCTCCAAACTCAAAAGTGGAGGACACATGAACAGCCCTAAGCAAGAACATTCATGTGGCTCCGGAAAAGGACGAGAATGGATGATTGCCTTGAGGGTCCTCTCTTAGGCAATCATGGAACATAACTCCAAACTCGAAAGTGGAGGACACATGAACAGCCCTAAGCAATAACATTCATGTGACCCCGGAACAGGATGAGAATGGAGGATTGCCTTGAGGGTCCTCTCTTAGGCAATCATGGAACTCAGCTCCAAACTCGAAAGTGGAGGACACATGAACAGCCTTAAGAAATAACATTCATGTGACTCCGAAATAGGATGAGAATGGAGGATTTCCTTGAGGGTCCTCTCTTAGGAAATCATGGAACTCAGCTCCAAACTCGAAAGTGGAGGACACATGAACAGCCTTAAGAAATAACATTCATGTGACTCCGGAATAGGATGAGAATGGAGGATTTCCTTGAGGGTCCTCTCTTAGGAAATCATGGAAACTCAGCTCCAAACTCGAAAGTGGAGGACACATGAACAGCCCTAAGCAATAACATTCATGTGGCTCCGGAACAGGATGAGAATGGAGGATTTCCTTGAGGGTGCTCTCTTAGGCAATCATGAAACACAGCTCCAAACTCAAAAATGGAGGACACATGAATGACAATGCAAATTATTCACGTGGCTCTGGAACAGGATGAGAATGGAGGATTGCCTTGAGGGTCCTCTCTTAGGCAATCATGGAACTCAGCTCCAAACTCGAAAGTGGAGGACACATGAACAGCCCTAAGCAATAACATTCATGTGACTCCGAAACATGATGAGAATGGAGGATTGCCTTGAGGGTCCTCTCTTAGGCAATCATGGAACTCAGCTCCAAACTCGAAAGTGGAGGACACATGAACAGCCCTAAGCAATAACATTCATGTGGCTCCGGAACAGGACGAGAATGGAGAATTGCCTTGAGGGTCCTCTCTTAGGCAATCATGGAACACAACTCCAAACTCAAAAATGGAGGACACATGAACATGACAATGCAATTCATCCATGAGGCTCCGGAAAAGGATGAGATTGGAGGATTGCCTTGAGGGTCCTCTCTTAGGCAATCATGGAACACAGCTCCAAACTCGAAAGTGGAGGACACATGAATGACAATGCAATTCATTCACGTGGCTCCAGAACAGGATGAGAATGGAGGATTGCCTTGAGGGTCCTCTCTTAGGCAATCATGGAACACAGCTCCAAACTCGAAAATGGAGGACACATGAATGACAACGCAATTCATTCATGTGGCTCCGGAACAAGATGAGAATGGAGGATTGCCTTGAGGGTCCTCTCTTAGGCAATCATGGAACACAACTTCAAACTCGAAAATGGAGGACACATGAATGACAACGCAATTCATTCACGTGGCTCCAGAACAGGATGTTGGCGGGACCGAACGGTCCACCGGGTTTTTCCACCGAAAAGGATGACACGCTTTTTGCAAAGAAAAATAAATCATTCGCGAGAGCACCACATCTTAGAGAAACAATATACTTGTGCCAAGGGTAATCTTCCTTGTAACCGAGAATGATGAGTAGGACGTCAACTTCTAGCTTTCAAATGAACACGCAGGGGAAACATCGGGCTAAGCTAAAAATAAATCACTCATAGTGTATAAAACTCACAAGGCAAGTGTCTTATCCTATTCCCAAACCATAATTGCACCATGACTCTATTTTGCACGCGACTTCCTATCGAATCATAGATCAAACGTACAATCACGGACCAATAGGATTTTCTCGAGGTCAGCGTTTTTGGAGAGGGAGCTGGGTGTTTCGTCTTTTCCTCTTTGTTCATGTGGGGTGGGATATTGCCAGTCAAGAATGATTCTGAGCGGCAATCTGGCTTTGGAGACTTTCTATCCTCTTTCTTTCGTTGATCAAGAGTTGCTTCTTTTGCCTTTTTCGCTTCATTTTGATCTTTGATCGGGAATCCTTCCTTTCCTTTCTTTTGTTCTTTTCTTTATTTTCATTTTTCCTTTTTTCTTTCCATTTCTTCCTTCTCTTTCTCTTCACTTTTCCTTCCCCATCCCTTTCTTTGGGAAATCGGGTTTTAGCATTCCACTCGCTCTCCCTTGAGGAGATTTCACTGTCCTTTGCTTCGGGGGAAAGAATGAGGATTCCTCTTTTACATGCCAAGGTTCAAAAAGGTCCGAGGTTGTGTTTCAATGGGGTCTTTTATCGTGGGAACCCAATCTTGATATCTGGGGCGAAACAAATCTGGGTGACAAGGTGTCGGTCTCGGGCCGAACTTCCACATTATTCCATAAGGCACGCGTGACAATGATGATTTGAAAATAACGTGCAAAATTAGTCATGGCTACAGCCAGGTGGGCACTCAAGCATCCCTTTTATGGCATCGTGACACTACGGTTGGGAATTTACACAGACAAACCCAACGTTTCCAAGTTATGTTCTTTCGTCAGTTCAATGAATTCATCCATCCTTATCTTGGTTCATTCCGGAAAATAAACTCTTAGCATCAGTCCCTTGTTTCCGGAAGATGCGTTTGCTCTTTACGAATGATTTATGCTTCTTAACTATAACATGTCGACCTCTACGGTCTTTCTTTCTCTTTACTTTTTTTGTTTTATTTTTATATATGTTCACTAAAACTATACACTGTGGTCCTTTATGAGAAAAAACCTTTCGTTGTACATCTATATTTTATACATGACAAACTTTTTTCTATACACGCATTAGAACTCTTCTTTTTACGTCACACGGTCTATATATACAAACCCTATTCAAAGATTTTTTCATTTTTCCCAACACACACTTATGGTTCACACAAAGGTTTCTTCATATACACTCGTTGCTCACCCACACAAGAATTCCTTTCCGCGCATCCTTTACACACAAAGATCCTCTATACACATTTTCCTTTTGCATACATGTACAAATAAAAACCTTTTTCCTTTCTTTATGAACATGACTTTATTCACAGCACTTCTTTCTTTTTATTAGGATTTTTGGTTCATTTTATTTTTAGGATGACGTTCCTAAATGAAAAACTCTACACGGTTCCGGAATTTCAACAAACACTATTGACAACAATGAAACAAGTACCAACGTAACAAAACTCAAACGATATGTATGTACAAAAAACAAGAGTCAAAACATGAAACAAACGTTAGTCCCTTAGTCAAACAAAAATAAGATGATATGTACCAAGAAAAAACGGAAACAAAAAGAAATATGGATCAAGGAAATCTCCCAATCATGTGGCCCCGCTTCCTCCCAAGAAATCAAGTAAATCGGTCATCTCTTCGTCCTCGCGGGCCTCATCTGCCTCATCGGGAGCCTCTGCTGGTGCCCCTGCTGGTGCCTCTCCTGCCTGGGCCTCAGGCCAATCCCCAGGCCACGTGACCTCTGCCCTGAACTGGTTCAGAGTAGGGCACGGAAAAGAAGTAAAGCCCTGACTCTGCAGGCTGAGACTCATCTGATACAGACAATCATGAGTCTGTACATGTGCCCGGTGGTTGGCCGCCTGCTGGTGAACCAAATGTCGCAAATACTGCTCTGTATCAAACAATCCGGCCGGACCAGCCTGATGAGGTGGCGGCGCGTCCGCGGCCTGTGGTGCATCACCCTGGACCTGTCTCTGCGTGCAGTACTTCTCAATAAAAGCTCGGGTGAGGGGCGGCCGAATCACCTTGCTAGGTGTGACGGGGACGCCGAACGACTGGCAGAGTCCTGTGATCAAGGCGGGAAATCCCAGGGCCCTGTTGGACTTATCCGGGTCCAAAGGGTGCCTGGTAGGCGCCATACCTGCAAAAATATAGATGGCATCAGCGATTAACTGAGCCACATGGATGCTCATCCGCGTCAGGATGACATACACCAGCTGACACTTCAGCAGGGGGAGGTCGGAATTATGATCGGTGGGCAAGATGTTGTTGAGCAGCAAAGTCATCCATATCTGAGTCAGGGAGGTCATGTTGGTGCGCATGATCCGCACCCGTCTCCCGACAACAGTCCGGGCAAAATCTTGCCCCGGTATACATAGTAACTGGGCGATGGCCTCCTCATCGAACCCATCGGACCGGTTCCTCCTCTGGCCATACTCGCACTCCTGACCCTCTTCCAGCACTAAAGGATATCCCAGGAGCTGGCTGATAGCATCTGCATCAAACGGGATCCACTGACCCCTCACCCAGGACCTCATATCACGCACGCCCTCCTCTGTTGGCCAAGCATTGGCATAAAATTCGAGGACTATGTCTGGATCAAACTTGGCCATGGGGGTAACCAGTGATGCCCACCGTCGGCGACCTATTTCTTCCTGGATCTCTTTGAGGCAAGTTTCCTCGGGGCCATTTCCTGCAAGAACAAACATTCAGAAGTTAGTTTTACAAGATAATGCTTATCCTAACGCAAACAATGTCATGCCAATCCCTTTGATTTAGACCAAACTCATATGATCCATTCATGCACACACGCATGTGTAGAAAAATACCCTATTATTTACATCAACATACAAGGATATTCAAAACATTCTAGTTACCACACATATATTTTTTTGGAAAGAATACTTACACGCATGCTCAAGGTATTGTACCCAAAATTACATATGTTCATATCCTAAACATTTGCTATTTACAAACTACCTATACATGTTTGAAATGTATATCATATAAATTTTTATTGTTTCTCTCATATGCATGTCGGAAAGCTAATTACATTATGCACACACTTTTGCACTCAAAAGGGACTTTCATGCCATCTAATCTACACTTGAGGGGCAATTCCACATCATATATTCATTTGGGAAGCATTCTTGTGCCATCTTTGGCATGGCTACATTTTTTTTAAAAGGCTCCTTATGTTACCTATCCACAAATATACATATATTGAAAGGCATTATTTACTATTCACTCATTTTGCAAGATATTTTCATGCCATATATTCACATATATATACCGTTGAAAGGTATTTTCCAAGCTACCTAGGTGCAAGGTATTCCTCATGGGGCAGCCAGATTTAAATTTTAATAAAAAAAACCCTCAAACATGTCCTACTATTCATGCCTTTTTTTTAAACGAAAAATTTAGATTCCTAGGCATAAGTCATGATTCCTTGCATTGAAATTAAAAGCTTGGGTTCCTAGGCCTAGAATTACATTCGGACTCTCATTTTAAATCCTTCATGCTGTCACTATGTATATATAAAATAGTCCCACAATCCCAAGCTTACAAAACCATGCTCATATGTCATTGAGGCATTTCACCGAGCACTTGGCGGGCGCATGTTTGGACATAAATTGCAAGAGAATGGGAGCAATGTGGCATCCCCCATTGCTTCAGAATACAACCTAGGCCTAAGGCCTTTTCATTCAAATCCTTAATTCCAGAAAACAAGCACCAAAGCAAACCAAAAACTGCCTCACAATTATAAGCATGTTCTCACAATTTAAGGCACCAAAAGATGAAGAAAACACATCAATGAGAAGCAAAAACCTCAAGGATGGAATACTTACTTGTTGGAGTGAATTGAAACACCCAAAACGAAAGCAAAACGCGATCAAAAGGCTTAGGGGAGCAAGAAACCGCAAGCCTTCGTGTTCTTTCTTTCTTGAATGAAGGGGGGGAAGTTTTTGGATACAAAAACGTTCCCCTCCTTCGTTTTTTATATTTTGAGTGCAGGGGTTGCTCGCCCAGGCGAGCTAACCTGCTACCCCCTTTTTTTTTTTTTTTGAGGGGAACATTAACCATGTCCCCTCCTCCCTTACGGGCTAGCGTTTGCCTAACTTGAACCTACTTAAGTTAGAATCAGGCGTCGATTACTTATTTAAAACAAACAAATAGTAAAAGAAACTACAAACACAAAGGATACTGGGCTGCCTTGCAGCGACGTTCTCTGCTCGTTTAGCGCCGGGAAAGGGCAACGATTGGTCGGTCGTGACCCCATCCCCACTTGCATCCGTTCCTATGTACCTGCAAGTAAGAGCAAAAATGATATGCGACCAATCGTGAGCGGTCATCGTCTTACCTTGGTTGATTTCTACCATTGACTTGTCTTGACTTCTGACCGTGGCCTGAGACGATTCCGTTCCTCGCTATCACAAGATATGTACGTGCATGTGCATGTATGAATGTATGAATGTTTCTAATGCGATGATTTTATTTTAGTGAAGGCTGGTCAGGTTCAATTTTAAAATAAACATTTGGGGCACCCCATACACTGAGCGAAGAGGGCTCATGCTTATAAAAAATCTAAAACACAAAGTTTGAAACATCAAAGGGGGGACTAAAACCCCGCCCATCTTTTCTTTTCAAAGAAACTTGGCGAATACAGTGAATGGGAATCCCTAGAGGAAACCAAAAGGAACGAGAAAAACTCAGAAATAAAAACGTGCGACGGTCCTCTCGATTGCCCCAGACTTTAAGCGTAATATTGTTTAACTACATCGGAGTTCACGGGTGAAGGCAATTCCTCGCCATCCATGTGGGTGAGTATCAGAGCACCCCCAGAAAAAGCTCTTTTCACAACAAAAGGTCCTTCATAATTCGGGGCCCACTTGCCTCGATTATCTTTAACAGCGTGGGACATCTTCTTCAGCACGAGGTCCCCCTCGTTGAACTTGCGCGGGCGTACCTTCTTGTTGAATGCGTTCTTTATCCTTCCTTGATACAAACGCCCATGGCTCATGGCGGCCAAACGCTTATCTTCAATAAGGTTAAGTTGGTCGTAGCATGCTTGAGCCCATTCTGACTCTTCCAGGCCCGACTCCGCCATTATCCTCTGAGAAGGAACTTCTACCTCAAATGGAAGTACTGCCTCCATCCCATAAACCAACGAGTACGGCGTTGCCCCAGTAGAAGTTCGTACCGAGGTTCTGTACCCGTGTAGGGCGAAAGGCAATATCTCATGCCAATCCTTGTATGACACCGTCATCTTTTGAACAATTTTCTTAATATTCTTATTCGCAGCCTCTACAGCCCCATTCATCTTTGGTCGATAAGGGGTAGAGTTATGATGCTGGATCTTGAAGTCTTCGCACATCTCCTGCATCATCTTATTGTTCAGATTGGTGCCATTGTCAGTAATGATCTTCCTGGGGAGTCCGTATCGACAAATCAACTCCTTCTTTATGAATCTAACCACCACTTTCCTTGTGACGTTAGTATAAGAAGCTGCTTCGACCCATTTGGTGAAGTAATCTATCGCCACTAGAATGAAGCGGTGACCATTCGATGCTTTGGGTTCGATGGCCCCAATGACATCTATTCCCCACATGGAAAAGGGCCAAGGGGCGGACATAACATTCAGAGGATGTGGCGGAACATTGACGTTGTTTGTGTATGCCTGACATTTATGACACTTTTTTACATGAGCGCAGCAATCACTTTCCATGGTGAGCCAGTAATAACCGGCCCTAAGGATTTTTCTGGCCATGGCATGCCCATTGGCATGTGTCCCAAAGGAACCCTCGTGAATCTCCTCGATCATGAAGTTCGCCTCCTTGGCATCTACGCATCGTAGGAGGGTCATGTCGTGGTTTCGTTTGTACAGGATGGTACCACTTACAAAGAAACCAGTAGCCAATCTCCTCAACGTCCTTTTGTCATTGTCAGAAATCCCTGGTGGGTATTCCTTGTTCTCGACATACTGCTTGATGTCGAAATACCACGGTTTCCCATCCCGCTCTTCCTCTATTGCATAACAATATGCCGGCCTGCCTTGAGATTTGAATTCGATGTATGGAAGATCCCCGTGTGGGGCAAGTTGAAACATGGATGCTAGGGTGGCTAGTGCGTCAGCCATCTGATTCTCTTCCCGAGGTATGTGGTGGAAGGAAATGTCGTCAAAGTACTTGGCTAACCTCAAGATGTGAGTTTGATAGGGTATCCTCACTATAAAGTCCTGAATGGCCAGTTCACAACTCTATTTGGAGTCATTTCTTTCTTACCGCTCATAATTATCTAAATTATTTTTCTGTTTCAAAAGGAAGAATGTACCAGCCATTACTTTAGGTCGTCACGTGAAAATCAAAGAATAAAATACGGTCGATAAACTCTTTTACAAATAAAGTTGCAAATGCTTTCATTTCGAGTAACAAGATTGATCATAAATACATTCATCATTTAAAGCGGTTCAAAATATGGGAGTTTTACAAAATACAGTGTCATCCAGAGCAAAGGTGTCCACAGTGGTGGCTTCAGCCACATGTATACAATCATCAAATTCCTATACATCAGGTCTACCCATACAAAAACAAAAGAGTAAACCTAACAGTCAGTCCTAGATACACCCACCCTCAAAAGTATACAAAACTAATCCAAAGAGTTGTCCACTAGGATGAAGAGCCTCCGCTGATTGCCATCTCCCCCGGGCCACTATCCTCCGTAGAGTCTGCCTCAGATACCGACATGACTTCCTCGAGAGAATCCACCTCAAGAAGTGGATCCTCATCACCCTCTAGAAAGTCAAGGGCATCCACAGCAGGCTCAGGAGGTAGCTCCTCCAGATCCTCCTCAGGGTCTTCCTCGGATGATGTTACCTCGATCACTGGAACGGGCTCCACTAGATGATATGGTGTAGGCGTGGGTAGTATCCACTCCACCGTGCGCTGAAGCGTTCGTGCAGGTTCATCTTGATGCACCAAAGAAGTAGCCATGAATCGAATGGTGCCCCGAAATCGGCACCTCGTGTTGCCTTTGAGGGTCTCCCAAGCTCCCTCTAGGCACTCCATCTCTACTCGATCACGGATTAGCTGCGCCGCCATCACAATCTACAAGAAAGAAAATAAAGGGGTAGACTCTTTCACAAGAATCTAACTATGCTGCCACGCAATGCGTCTCATAACCACTACATGCAATTAAAAGGAGCATCTTAAGGCTTTTCATCTCTGGTAATCGATTACACAGACTTGGTAATCGATTACCAGAGGCTAAACTCGAATTACACAGCCTCAGAACATGAAATATGCAAAAATGCACTGTGTAATCGATTACACATACCTAGTAATCGATTACCAGTGACCCATCCCTCTGTGTAATCGATTACACAGGCTGGTAATCGATTACCAGAGGCCTCCACAATGTTCCAGTCCCCTTTCTAAGCCTGGTAATCGATTACACCCCCTTGGTAATCGATTACCAGAAGCCCTCATGGCTTCCTGACCTCGTTTTTCAAGCCTGGTAATCGATTACACCCCGTGGTAATCGATTACCAGAGACCATCTTAGCCTCCTGTCTTCATTTTTAAGCCTTGTAATCGATTACCCACCCTTGGTAATCGATTACCAGAGACCATATCTCACATATCAATCAAGTTTCACAGCTGGCCAGCCACCACAAGCCTCCTTGCTTTGTGGTCTTTGTTCCTTTTATCTGTTGACTGCCAGGAGCTCGCCTGTTTAGGTACATCACAGGTTCTCACTGACCGACTATGCCCGGGTTGGGTCGGGATTGGTCAAGCTTGGTTTTGGGCAATAGCACCCCACTTGACGTCCCCAAGGTCTCCTAACCCCCGCGACATATCTCCAGGTACCACTCTGTGGTCAATGAATAAAAGCAGGAAGTTTCACCCTTCTACACTTCCTCATCTCAAGCTTGTAGGATTATGGGGTACCCATCACAAGTGGTACTAGGTGGCGGTCGGGCGATGGTGCACAACAAGTTTTCCACATCCACAAAGCGCGCATAAACCCACCATCCCCTGTTGCCCACCTCCATCTGAGCTCACGTACTCCCACGTAGCCCATATCCTCGTTTCTCTCAACACCGGGTCCCCATCAATCCTCCCAAGCTTCCACAACATCCAAGTAATACAACATTCAAACAGCACAAGCTATCACAGCCAAGCAAAATAGAGCAAAGGCAGAAAACTCTGCCAAAACACCAACCAAATCACAGCTTTTCTCACTTAAAGACCCCAGTAACAATTCCTTCATTCCGGTTCATTAACCGTTGGATCGACTCGAAAATTTTACTAGAAGTCTTTAGTACATAAGCCTACATTTTGACCGTTGGGATCTACTAGGAAACATCCAGAACTCATTCTGCACTACTCTTTCCACAGCCAACCACACACAAGCATTTTTCTGCACAAAGCCAAAATCCTGCTGCACCTATTTTGACAGCAAAATTCTGCATAAGTGCAGATTTCGAAAATCACACTTCCCCTCATCCAATCTTGCCCAAATCAATTCCTACAAGTCCCAAATCATGTATCAATCATGTCTAAACCAAAGTCAAGCTTTAAAGCACAACAACACAGAATCTAGGTGTCCAACACCCCTCAATTCAATGGGTTTTCTAGGTTTGTGAAGTGAAATTGAGAATGAGGTAAATTTGGAGCAAACTCTCACCTCACACAAGTCTATAACATCAATCTAAACTTGCTCAAACTGGATTTACACCTAAAATTCCACCGAATCAAAATTTGACTCCTCAACACCCAATTTTGCCCTAGAAATGGCTCTTGGTTCACTTTGGTCATTTGTTTTTCCCTCTAGCACAGCCTAACCTTTCTCATAAGTCCTAAATGGCATTTCAAGCTAAGATTAATTCACTCTAACCTCTACATACTACCAATTCCAGATTTGGCCTTCCAGCCCTCAAAAATTCACTCTTTTTCCACTCATAACACCACATTTTCACTTTCTAACCCTAGGTTAATTCTACCATTCCTCTCTAACAGTTTTCCATAAGCAATTTCAGAATATAAACATCATAGACATCATCACAAAAACCCTAAAACAGAATGGGTATGTCTAACTCATCCAAACATGGCAAGTTCAACAAGCTTTCAACAAGAGTCTTCACAAATAACTATCATGAAGCAGAAAACTAACAAAACTACCCATCATGTCTCCCAAAACCCCATACCCACGAAAATCAAAGGAGAAAGAAGTCCACCCAAACCTGAAATTTTGAAGTCCCACTCGTAGACACGCACTTCACGACCCCGAAAAAGCCCTCCTTTCACGATTTGGGGCAGAAATGATGGCCAAAGGTTGGAACTTTGTTTGGAGCTTCAATGGAGAACGAAGAAGAAGAGAATGACAACATGAGGGAGAGAGAGAGCTGTCTGAAATTGGGCTGAGTGAGGAGAGAGAGAGTCTTTTTAGTTTTAAAAGGTTTTTTCCCTCTTTTATTATTATTTTATTTAAGCTATGCCACATGTCTCCATTTGAGTGGAGCAAGAAGGGCCCACTTTCTCTTTTGATTGTGACCCATACTCAGGCACAAAAAGTGAGAAAAATCTGACCTTTGAAACGCTAAAACCCTGCCTCGATTTGCGTGCCATTTCTCTGGTTCCAGTTTCTCGCGTTTCTCTGCGTCCGTCGGGGCCAGTTTTCGAAAGTAAGCAATATATATATATTAAAACGCTCAGAATGAAACCCCGAGCGTGGTTCAGAGGTTGGTTTCGTTAAATTCTAAGTCGCACGCAAAACGATGATTTTTAAACTAATTAATTAAGAATTAACCCATAACCTCCCAGTTATGGACTTCTCTTCCTTAATTAGCCTAACCCGTGTATCTTGCCCCCACTATTCCTACTTCTACCAAGAACATATATGCATATACACTGAATAATACTTATATATATATATAATCATTCAAAATACATCTTTTTCGAAAATTCCGGGTAGAAATTTCCAGGATGTTACAGCGCACGCTTCGTACTCGGCCATATTATTGGTACAATCAAAACCTAGCCTAGCCGTGAAAGGAATACAATGATCATCCGGGGATACAAGGACTGCCCCTACTCCGTGGCCCAAAGCATTAGACGCCCCATCGAAGCAAACAATCCATTTGTCTATGTCCTCGTGCGTCCGCTTCTCTTCAAACAGGGCCATGATATCTTCATCTGGGAACTCGGGGTGCATCGGCCGATAATCCTGGAGGGGTTGCTGGGCCAAATAATCTGCTAAGGCACTTCCCTTTACCGCCTTTTGGGTGACGTAAGCGATATCGAATTCAGATAATAGTACCTGCCACCTGGCGATTCGTCTCGTGAGGGCCGGTTTTTCAAAGATGTATTTTACGGGATCCATTTTGGAAATAAGCCATGTGGTATGGCTGAGCATGTACTGCCTAAGCCGATGTGATGCCCATACCAGAGCACAACACGTCCTTTCCAACATTGAGTAGTTCATCTCACATGCGGTAAACTTCTTGCTTAGATAGTAGATGACTTGCTCCTTTTTTCCAGAATCATCATGCTGACCCAACACACACCCCATAGACTCGTCCAACACGGTCATGTACAGGAAAATGGGTCTTCCCGTTACAGGTGGCATGAGTACCGAGGGATTCGCGAGACTCTGTTTGATCTTCTCGAAAGCCTCTTGGCAGTCACTGTTCCATAGAACCAATTGGTTCTTACGTAACAGCTTAAAAATGGGCTCACAGGTAGGGGTGAGCTGCGAGATAAATCTCGCGATATAATTCAACCTGCCCAAAAATCCCCGAACCTGCTTCTCCGTGCGTGGTTCCGGCATTTCAAGGATGGCCTTCACTTTCTCGGGATCTATCTCTATCCCTTTCTGACTCACAATAAATCCTAGCAGCTTCCCCGACTTCACCCCAAAAGTGCATTTAGTTGGGTTTAGTTTTAATTGGTATTTCCGCAACCTTCAAAACAGCTTACGCAGATTGACAAGGTGTTCGTCCTCAGTCCGAGACTTGGCAATCATGTCATCTACGTAGACCTCTATTTCCTTATGCATCATGTCATGGAACAACACCACCATGGCACGTTGATAGGTTGCCCCAACATTTTTCAACCCGAAGGCCATCACTTAATAGCAGAATGTCCCCCATAGGGTGACGAAAGTGGTCTTTTCTATATCTTTGGGTGCCATCTTTATTTGATTATACCCCGAAAAACCATCCATAAACGAGAAAAGGGCGAACTTGGCTGTATTATCTACCAATATGTCAATGTGTGGCAGGGGAAAATTGTCCTTTGGACTGGCCCGGTTCAAGTCACGGTAGTCTACACACATTCGAACCTTGCCGTCCTTTTTCGGGACTGGGACAATGTTGGCCACCCATTCCGGGTATCGCGCCACAGCTAAGAAACCTGCGTCAAACTGCTACCTTACTTCTTCTTTAATCCCCAGTGGAGTCGCCAACTGTCGCAACGTGCCCTACGCGGGCGAGCGAGGGCGAGGCTCATGGGTGCGCTTTAGGAAAGATGCGCGGAGTCGCCACCAACGTTTATTTGTGGAAAACGTCGGGAAAACCGAAGGAAACCGGTCAAAATGAAAATTCTAAGTTCGGGAGTTGTATTTACGCTTGAGGAAGGTATTAGCACCTCATACGTTTGTCTCGAAAGAAAACAGCCTATTTTTTAGAATTGTGGAATTGTGTTATCTTAACTTTTATTTCTTTTTATTTTTTGAGGTCGACAAAAGCGGGGCTTTTGCTCCTACGTACCCTCCTTTGGAGAGGAAATCAGACCTACGTAGTTCTTTCTAACTGTGAGACTAAAAATAGTCTCGATGTTTTCTTCACCAAAATGCGAACATGCTTTAGTAAAGAGACAAAACTTCCAACTGATCAGAGCAACATATGCTTTTTGGATGAAAAACAATGTGTCTATCGGGGAAGGAGAGTATGCTGATGAAATTTTCTCATAACCGTAAATGAGATTTTGGATGTTAGCATTTCATTTCTAAACGACCATTTAGAGGAAACACTGGGTTCAACAATTATAGAAGAAAAATCACTCAAAGTGTATCAATCTCACACAGGTAAGTGTTTTATCCTAATTCCGAACCATAGATATGTCACGACTTGATTATGCAAATCATTTCCTATCAAATCAAAGATTACATGCGTGATCATGGATCAATAGGACTTTTTCTTGGGAATGGTTTGTTTTTTTCTTGGTGGGAAATTTGGCTTTGAGTGTTTCTGCCTTTTCCTTTTTTGTTTTTCTTTAGTGCGGGGCGAGAAAGTCGCTAGCGCACAGGATTTTGGTTGGCAATCAAAGGGAGAGGGTCACTTTGGGTCATGGTTTCCTTTCTTTTTTTGTTTACTTGGTGACAATTCTGTATTGTTCAGATATTGTCTGGTCCAAAGACCTTTCTGCATATTTCTTTTGTTTTCTTCCGATCCTTGACCGAGAATTTTTCTTTCTTTCTTTCTTTTTTCTTTCTCCCACTCTTTCATTGGGAATTTTCTTTCTGTTTTGTGTCTTCTCCCTTTCTTGGATTGGGAATTTTCTTTTTCTTTTTGTGTCATGCATGCACCCATGTGGACACTCAAGCATCAAGTTTTTATGGTCATGTGACACTAGGGCTCAGGATTCATTTTCCCTACTTAAGTCAACCTAGTGTTTCCAAAATATGTTTTTTTTTATCAATTCATGCATTCATTCGAGTCCATTTTGGGCGTTCGGGAAAATTTTCACAACACTCACCCTTCAAATGTATACACATTTTTTCAAAAACTGGTTATGATCAGTGAATTTTTCAAAGAAAAGTTGGAAGTTATCTCTTTTCACAAGCATGTCGTTTTTTAGCTAGACAACTTTTATTTTTTTTATTTTTTTCTTATTTTCTTTTCTTGCTCACTCTCTGTTTGCTGTCTTTTTTCCCATGAGGTATTTTGCTATATACATGCGTGTCCAAGGTATCTTGCTACCTAAACATACATATATATGTTTTGTGAGATATTTTTGCTATATACATGCATATCCAAGGTATCTTGCTACCTAAACATACATATATATATTTTGTGAAGTATTTTTGCAACATACATGCATATCCAAGGTATCTTTCTACCTAAACATACATATATATATTTTTTGTGAGGTATGACTACCTTCCGAGCTTGTGCTTGTTTTATTTAAATTCCTAGGATCATGAGCAACTAGGTGTGTCCTACTATGACTTGAGAAACAAAAGGTGATCAAATAACAAGCAAAGATTTAAAAGGTACTAGGTTGCCTCCTAGTAGCGCTTCTTTAACGTCTTGAGCTGGACGCTTGATGGCTTGTCGGTCACGGACCTAGTACTTTGCTTACCTTTGGCTCTGGACTTGGTTGCCTATTGGTCGGCCATGGGTCGTAAGCAACGCTCTAACCTTTTTGTGGATGAGCTGAGGTGAACTCTAGAGGTGATGGCGGTGCGTCTGTTGCCCGCTTCCAGCCATCCTCAGGCTGCTGTGGTGTTTCGCCCTGCGCCTGCCTGGGGACGCAGTACTTCTTGACGAAAGCTCGATTAGTAGGGGGCCTGATGCCCTTGCCGGAGGTGACAAGCACTCCGTAGAACTGACAGAGACCCGTAATTAGAGCTTGACAACTCCAAGACCCTATTGGACTTCTTCAGGTTCACTGGGTGTTTTGCAGGCACGATCCCTGCAAACAATAGATGAAATCAGAAATCAGTTGAGCGATGTGCATACTTACCTATGATGACGTGACCTTGCCAGGGGGAACGGGCACCCTGTAGGACTACAGAGGCCCGTAACCAGAGCTGGAAACCTCAGGGCCCTGTTGGACTTCTCCGGGTCCACTGGGTGTCTTTGTGGGTGCGATTCCTGCAAACAATAGATGGTATCAGAAATCAGTTGAACCATCTGTATACTTACCTATGACCTTGCTGGGGGAACGGGCACCCTATAGGGCTGACAGAGGCCCGTAACCAGAGCTGGAAACCCCAGGGCCCTGTTGGACTTCTTCGGGCCCACTGGGCGACTTGTGAGCATGATCCCTGCAAACAATAGATTACATCAGAAATCAATTGAGCCATGTGCATACTTACCTATGTCATGACGGCACAGACCAACCGATACATCTGTAGGGGGAGATTGGCATTGTGGTCGCCGGGCAGAATGTTACTAAATAGCAATGTCATCCATATCCATGTAAAAGTGGTCATGTTGGTGCGCATGATCCACACTCGTCTTTTTGCAGCGGCACGGGTGAAATCTTGCCCCGGTATGCATAGTAGATGCGTGATAGCCTCCCTTTCTGGATGTGCTCGCACAGTTGGTCGCCCTCCAATATCAGGGGGTGGCCCAGGAACTGATAAAAGGAAACTAACTGGCCCCTTAACCGGGAGCGCAAGTCTCGGTTAAGCATCTAAGGGCAAAGGACCTTATATTCTCCTAAGGTGTGGATATGGAGTACACTGAAAATGAGGACGCGTAGCCCTCTAAAGGCGAGGGCGTGTAGCCCTCTGCAGGCGAGGATGTGCAGTCCTCTAATGGCAAGGACATATAGTCCTCTAAAGGTGATAGGTACTAGTACCCAAGGGTCCACCTTTATGAGAAGCAAGAGATCGACTCATCGAGAGGGCCGGTCATCCAACAAGATTGGACACGAAATGTAGGAAATCTATGCAGTTAACATGATTTTTAGGGATGCAGACGCATGCAACCTTTGTCGTGAAATTTGGTAATGCTGACCTCATATGAAACAATGCAATGGAATGGAAAGTTGTACAATGTTCATGACAGTCTTTCCCAATTTTGTGATTTTGATTTTGATTTAATTTTTTTTTTTTTTGGAAAACACAGATTGACTGTCCTTTTGAAAAAGGTGATAATTCATGCAACCCTATCCTATCTTTTGCAAATCTCTCCGGGAACTCCCTCAAAGTGTATGTTCTGGTTGATTTAGTCACTTGACCATTCTGGAGTGACGGGAATGGAGTCGTTTGACGTTTAATCAATCTATTGAAATTCCAAGGTGATGCAAGCTCCATTGGAGCTTGTAGGCCTAGGATCTTCTTCATCAATGGATTCCTTTGCTTCTTGGAAGATGAATGGCAGCGGAATGGAGAAAGGGAGAGAGAGAGGAGACGCCACTTCAAGGAGAAGATGAGTCTAGAAGAAGCTCACCACCATAGGAGGCCATGGATAAGAGCTTGGAGGAAGAAGCAGATGAATGAAGGGAGAGGGAGAGAAGAGCACGAAATTTTGTGCTCTAAATGAGCTTTGAAATCTGAAGTTTAATATTCAAATGATCAAAGTTGAAAAAAATGGACACACATGACCTCTATTTATAGCCTAAGTGTCACACAAAATTGGAGGGAAATTCAAATTTCACTTGAATTTGAAATTGAATTTGTGGAGCCAAACTTTGGAGCCAAAATTTCACTAATTATGATTAGTGAATTTTAGTTATGGTTCAGCCCACTAATCCAAGATCAATTCCAAGATTCTCCACTAAGTGTGCTTAGGTGTCATGAGGCATGAAAAGCATGAAGGACATGCACAAAGTGTGACTATATGATGTGGCAATGGGGTGTAGTAAGCAAATGCTCACCTCCCCCTCTAAAATTTAATTGGATTGGGCTTCTACCAATTCAATTAAATTTATTTCCAACCACACACATCAAATATCCACTTAGTGCATGTGAAATTACAAAACTACCCCTAATACAAAAACTAGTCTAGGTGCCCTAAAATACAAGGGCTGAAAAATCCTATATTTCTAGGGTACCCTACCTACATTATGGAGCCCTAAATACAAGGCCCAAAAATAATGAAACCTTAATCTAATATTTACAAAGATAAGTGGGCTCGTACTTAGCCCATGGGCCCGAAATCTACCCTAAGGCTCATAAGAACCCTAGGGCCTTCTCTTGCATCTCTGGCCCAATCTACTTGGAGTTTTCTATCCAATGCCCTTGCGGGGTAGGATTGCATCACAAGGCTTGTCTCCCCTTTTTTTTCTTGTTTAAAAACATCGACGGGTGAGAACTTTTGATCTGCCCCTATGTTCACTTAAGGCTCATGCACGATGCCCCTCATTGCCCCAGTGTAAGGCTTTGAGGTACCAATTGTTATCTTTTGTCATGACCTTGTAGCTGGGAACCTATTGGGTGAAAACTTCTAATCTGCCCCTAGGTTCGCTTGAGGTTTTTGTATGGTGCCTTTCATTGCCCCAGTGTAAGGCTTTGAGGTACAATCGTTGTCTTTCGTCATGACCTTGTAGCAAGGAACCTATTGGGTGAGAACTTCTAATCTGCCCCTAGGTTCGTTTGAGGTTTATGCATGAGGCCTTTCATTGCCCAGTGTAGGGCTTTGAGGTACAATCGTTGTCTTGTTTTCACAACCTTGCAGTGGGGAAGAATGAAAGATGCAGTTGATTCTTGCAAAAAGAATTTACCAAGGACGAGAAATAGTTGAAGGATCTTTCAGTTGATGGATTAAGTCAAATGACTCCTATGTAGAAGCAAGATGTTTTGATGTCTTGATGATGCTAAAGGATCAAGTGCTTCTAAGTTTTACTCAAGACAAGAATCCAAGAAAATCAAGATATATGATCAAGTTGATCTCTAGAATCTTTAGGAAGAAGTTTCCAAATTGAAAATACAAAAGGTTTGACCAAAGAATTCTATCATTTCAAATTGAGATTTGCTCTCTAGTAATCGATTACCAGCAGTTGAAAATGTTTTAATTCAAATTTTTAAAATCTGTAATCGATTACACAAGTCTTGTAATTGATTACCAGAGGGGATTTTCAGAATATAATTCCCAAGAGTCACATCTATTTAAATGTTTTATGAACGTCCATTCAAATGTTTTAAAGAGAGTTTTCATTGCCCAAACAGTTTTATCCTCTCAAAAGATTAAGAGTTTTTCTGAACTGAAATGTTTTATCCTCTCAAAAGATTCCTTGGTCGACCACTTGCATATTCCATAAGGAATTTTGATTGATCTTCATTGTACAATCTATCTCTTTTAAGAGAGATTTCTTCTTCTCTTCTTCTTATTTCTGAAAAGGGATCAAGAGACCGTGGGTCTCTTGTTGTAGGGGATTCTTGAACACAAGGGAAGGGTTGTCCCTGTGTGCATTGTTAATCCGAAAAGAGAGAGTGAAAGTTTAATTGGGGAATAAACTTTGTATCTTAATTCAACCCCCCTTTTTATCTTAAGGTAACTAAGGCCATTTGTCCAACATCCTATTCTTGATAACTCACTTCTCTCTAAAAAGACAAACTTTCCGGAATGATAAAATGAGCTCGCATGAACGTCTTGAAAACACAGTCAATCAAATGCCCTCTTTTTTTTTTAACTTCTTTTTTTTATTTTTATATTTTTATATTTTTTTTATTTTTATTTCTGAAACTTATTTGTTTTGAACTTTATTTGTTGTTTTACGGCAACCCCAACAACGCGCAAGACGAGTAATCTCCGATTGAACGGTCTTGGAAGTCCAAACTCAGGAGCACAGGTCGCTTGAGCAAACAGACCAATGGCTTGCACCCACTTCCGGTGAAAGTTGAAAATCCTGAGGAGTCATTAGAGACATCTAACAACAACTTTCAAAATTGCCCCATGGGTGGCATCTCTCGTCAATGTCAGGATTTACACGCGATTCTCCTCAAATTTCAGCCAGCCCGCATCAATTAGACCTTGCACCTTACACTTCAGAGCCCTACAATGCTCAATGGAATGCCCCGGGGCTTCTCCGTGACAAGCACATGTTGCGTTCGAGTCGTATTCTCGGAGAAATGGAGGTTGATGAACCTTGGTTGGGGTTATGGCTACCATTGAATTATCAAGTAGATATGGGAGCAAGTCAGCATAGGACACTGGAATTGGGGTGAATTCTACAGGCTTTCTCGCTGCAAAATTCATTTCTTGGTTGGTGCTCTTGGTTTGTGCTAAAGGTGATGTACATCATTGGAAGTGTGGAAGACAGACTTTGTGGTTGTTTTAGGGATGGCCTTTGTGGATAACTGGGCGGTGGGTAAGGAGAAGGTTTGTTATTGGCTGAGTAATGACATTGTTGGGTTGGTGGGAAACTTGGCGGTATAGGAATGGCAGTCACAGCACGGGCTTCTCCTTCATCCTCACCCTCTTCATTTGCCCCAGTTTTTTTTTGCATTTATCAAAGCAAGATGATCAGATTTGCCTCTTTTTAGACCCACTTCGATCATTTCGCCGGCGAAGACCAAATCCGCAAAGCTTGAAGGTGTGTAACCCACCATTTTCCATAGTAAAATACTGGTAATGTGTCTACTATCATTGTCATCATTTTTTCGTCAATGAGGTGCCACTTGAGCTGCCAAGTTCTCCACCTTTGGGCGTATTCTTTGAAAGATCCGTGCCCCCTTTTTGCACATGTTTTGTAGTTGCATCCTATCCAAAGCCATTATACTGACGCAGCCTAACAAAGGCAACCATTAGGTCCTTCCAAGAATGGACTCGGGAAGGTTCCAAGTTAGTGTACCAGGTAACAGCTACCCCAGTAAGACTTTCTTTGGAAGGAATGTATAAAAAATTCCTCATCTTTTGCGTATGCCCCCATCTTCCGACAATACATCTTTAGATGGTTCTTGGGGCAAGTAATCCCCTTGTACTTGTCAAAGTCCAGCACCTTGAACTTGAGAGGGGTGATGATATTGGGTACTAGGAACAACTCTTCTAGGTTAGCAAAGGCATAATCTTCACCTCCTTCAATGGCCATGAGCCTTTCTTCTAGATGATCCAGCTTTCCTATTTCTGCCATAGCATGAGGGTTTTTACTTGTCGTGGAATGCAAGAGGTGTAGTTGTGGGTGATACTGAGGACCTTCCGAAGTGTTTTCAAGGGGTATACCACCAACTGCTTGCCCTTCAGTGGCATATTCGAGCCAAGGCTCGAAGTCGGCTAGATTGTGATGGGGAATTTCATGTGTCTTCCCCATGGTTTAAGAGACATGTGCATGATCAGTTCGGGGTTGTTGGCTCTCAATGGGTATAGGAGTGGAGTTATTGACATTCTTATTGGGAGTGTACGCCATATTGGGTGGCGTATAGTTGAGAGGCAAGCCATATGGCGGGAAGGCGTGCTCGTTTTGAATTTGCACATCATGGGGGCCGCCCGTACTTCCCAAATCTTTGCCTACCATATCTGAGGTTGGATGATTCATTTGGTTGATGCCGGATGGGGACATCAGGTTCACCTTAGCAACAACACTGGTAGCGGCAATTGCAACCGCATTGGCTTCCATTATCTTCTTCACGCTCAACATGGCCTCCATCATTGCGGCCATTTGCTCTTTCATGGCCTCCATGTCGGCCTCCATCTTCTATTGTATCTCCTCTACTTCACCCATTACTCTAGCTCTAGCACAAGTTCGGTGAGGGCACCGTAAAGCATGTTTTTTTTTTCTTTTTTATAACAATGATTAGGTTCTCTTTTTCTTTTCAAGGAAAGAATGCAATGAGCAATGCAACCAATGAACAACATAGATGTATGCGAATGATGCACAATTGAAGTATTGTGAATTTGTACATTGGATATGAGCTTGAATCAATTTAGATTTTCAACATGGTCCATGACATCTTCGTCAAGGTGAAACTGGAAGTAACAAGGACATTAACAGTCCTAAATGTGTTTGGTAGTAGACGAAACAACGATGTAACCCGATCCATCTTTTGCCCCAAATACGGACACGAGAGCCCGGAAAATTATCTCTCCTTATTGCGCATTTGGGGGGCGCAGTGCCCCATGTGTGCAGTTAAGAAGACGATATGGATCTTCCGGCTTCCCATGACAAAAGACGAGACCCACATACAATGCATGTGTGACGGTATGATGCAGATGCGCATGCATGAAACGGAAAGAAAACAACACAAAGGGGTAATTCACACATATGAGACTGCAGAGATCCAACTTTAATGCTACGTTTTGGGCATGATAGCGCCTCAACGTTGTATTAAAAAGGTTATGTATTACTCTAAAGAAACCAAACATCACTAGCAAAACTGTAAACTAGTGCTATTTACCAAAAAAATGCATGAGAACGAATGGCACGGAGCATGTTTCCTCTTTGCCCCTATTTGGAAACCTATAGGACAATATCTAGGGGTCTCTAATAACTACCCCCCAACTATTCATAACTCACACGGCTGTTCTCTAGAGGTATCATCACTCAAGATAATAATATTGTGGCGGTATGGAATACCAGCGACAACACATTATAAAGAGAGAAAGCTCTAGACGAGGTTTCACTATTATCAAGCAAGTCGGAGACCTAGCATGATGATAGATTCACCTCCACTCCTTAAATTCCCATGAACCCGGGTGTAGGGCCCCTTTTTTACTCAAACCCGTGGGTGCTTAGAATGTAGTGTAAAGAATGCGAAATAGACAACAATTATTTACATTTTACACAGTTCAATAAAAGCACACCCAAAGTTTCACAATTCCACAATTCCTAAAATAGGCCTAACTCACAAAAAGGTCCCCTGTGGAGTCGCCAACTGTCGCAACGTGCCCTTCGCAGGCGAGCGAGGGCGAGGCTCATGGGTGCGCTTTCCAAAGGAGGAAAGATGCACAGAGTCACCACCAACGTTTATTTGTGGAAAACGTCGGGAAAACCGAAGGAAACCGGTCAAAATGAAAATTCTAAGTTCGGGAGTTGTATTTACGCTTGAGGAAGGTATTAGCACCTCATACGTTTGTCTCGAAAGAAAACAGCCTATTTTTTAGAATTGTGGAATTGTGTTATCTTAACTTTTATTTCTTTTTATTTTTTGAGGTCGACAAAAGCGGGGCTTTTGCTCCTACGTACCCTCCTTTGGAGAGGAAATCAGACCTACGTAGTTCTTTCTTAAGCGTGAATCAAGTGATTCTTTTTACTTGAAAGGTGATCATTTTAAGGCATTGGACCTTAAAAATGATCCATTTTACTTGGTAAGAAACTGAAATGATAAACTTTCAAAACCCTATTTTTGTGGACGAGCTTGACTAGGCGAGTTGATTTTAGCCTTAGTTTCACTTTTATTATTAGTCAATTCAATTAAGAATGAGAAATCCCAAAGAGAAAACGTCCGATTGATTTTTCGCTTTACTTTACTAAAAGGTATTTTTTTTATTATATTATTATTTTACCTCTTTTTTGATTTCCAACGTGGTTACGGCACAACCGAACGGTCGGAATTCATTTTAACCAAAATTAACGGATGATACAATACAAACGATCGGTGGAAATTTATTTTATTTTTAGATTAAGCGAGAAATGACTTAAATAAATGGCTTAAGCACGTCAAAAGGGGGTACGGAAAGTAAATGAAACGAGAATAGAAATACACAAAACAAATGGGGACCACCACGGGTACATAGAATGAATTGAAAAGCTCGATTTGGAAACTTACCCGTTGAAGAACGAAGAACGGATGAAGAACAGTGAATAACGGAGGAAAACCTTCACGGATTTGCTTACGGAAACCTCTCGGAAGCGTTACGGAAGCACCTCGGCTTGGATTTTCTTCACGGAAACAATTTTCCTAAGCAAATTCGAAAGAGAGAGAAGTGCCTAAGGGGCTGAACCCTCTTCTTCTTCACTTCTTCCCCTATTTATAGCAAAATAGGGGAGAAGCTTGCCGCCCAGCTCGCCCAGGCGAGCAGGGTGGCTTCCTCCAGAAGCAACAGCCTTCTGGAGGAATCATCTGGAGGGCCCAAGTGGGCCTGGTTTCTATTTATACCCCCCTTTTTACTAAATGCACCCCCATTTTTTATTTTTTTGTAATTCTTTTTCCGTAACGTTACGAAACTTTACGAATTTCGTAACGATGCTTATTTTCCTTCCGCAAGGTTACGAATCCTTATGGATTATGTATTTACTCTTTTTTGGCTTTCAAAGAAGTTACGGAAACTCACGGATTGCGCAAAAACACCTCTTTTCGATTTCCGCCACATTACGGAATTTCACGGATTACGCAAGCCTGCTTCCTTTCAATTTCTGAGACGTCTCGGGACTTCATTTATTGCATGTCATCAAGAAATAATCCCCGGACGAAATTAGGGTATGACACACAACAATAATAATAACTGGGAATTTAAAGGATACTAGGCTGCCTCTCAGCAGCACTTCCCGCTCATCTGGAGCTGGACATGGGACGAAGATCCGTCGATCATGGGCCTAGCCTCTACTCACGTTTGTCCCTAAGTACCTGAAAGCAGGAAATGACATTGCACGGAAAATCATGGCCACATTACCGTTTACCTCGATTTGTCTTTGTCTTTGGATTTGGCTCGGTATTTAACCATCGCCTAAGACGATCCTGCTCCTGTCATAAGATAACAAATATGCATGTGTATGCGTATGCATGAGCGTTTTCAAATGCAATAATCTTTTTAGTGAAAGCTGGTCGGGTTAAGTTTCATTTAAGTGCTTGGGGCATCCCATGGACTGAGCGAAAAGGCTCTGGTTATCAAATACAACACATATTTTAAAGCACAACGCGAGGACTGGACCCTCAATCCTACGTTCTTTTCTTTTAAAAGACTACGATGAGAAAATTACAGAAGACAGGAATCCCTGGGGGAAACCAAGAAGAAACTCACAAAAATAATAAAAAACATGCAATGACTTCCTCAATTGCCCCAGATCTTAAGCGTAGTATCGCTTGACAACATTGGAGTTCACGGGTGAAGGTAGCTCTTCGCCATCCATGTTGGCGAGCACCAGGGCCCCTCCGGAGAAAGCCCTTTTTACAACGAAAGGCCCTTCGTAGTTCGGGCCCACTTTCCTCTGTTGTCTTTCAGAGCTTGGGAGACTTTCTTCAGCACCAAGTCCCCTTCGTTGAACCGGCGCAGGCGTACCTTCTTATCAAAAGCGTTCTTCACTCGTTTCAGATATAAACGCCCGTGACTTATGGCGGCCAAACACTTGCCTTCTATGAGATTAAGCTGATCGAAACGTGCTTAGGCCCATTCTGATTCCTTTAATCCGGATTCCGCCAAGATTCTGAATGACGGGACTTCCACCTCAAACGGTAGCAACCTCCATTCCATATACCAACGAGAACGGTGTTGCCCCGGTTGACGTGCACATTGAGGTCCGATAACCATGTAACGCGAATGGGAGCATCTCGTGCCAATCGTTGTATGACACGGTCATCTTCTGGATAATCTTCTTGATATTCTTATTGGCTGCCTCCACGGCTCCGTTCATCTTTGGTCTGTAGGGTGTGGAATTGTGATGTTGGATCTTAAACTCCTCACACATTTCCCCCATCATCTTGTTATTCAAGTTGGTGACATTGTCTGTGATAATCTTAATGAACCTGACCACCACACTCCTGGTGACGCTAGCGTACGACATGGCTTCGACCCACTTAGTGAAGTAATCGATCGCCACTAGGATGAAACAGTGTCTGTTCGCAGCTTTGGGCTCTATGGCCCCAATCACATCTATTCCTCACATAGAAAACGACCACGGTGCAGCCAAGACATTCAGAGGCAAGGGCAGAGCGTTGACATTGTCTGCAAACGTCTGGCATTTGTGACACTTCCTCACATGGAGACAACAATCACTCTCCATGGTGAACCAATAGTAAACCGCCCTTAAGATCTTCCTAGCCATGACGTACCCATTAGCGTGCATGCCAAAAGAGCCCTCATGGACCTCCCCCAGCATGTTCTCTGCTTCCTTAGCGTTCATGCAGCGTAGCAGAACCATGTCATGGTTTCTCTTATATAGTATGCTTCCGCTCACGAAAAAGCCGACCGCCAATCTCCTCAACGTCCTTTGGTCGTTGTCGGAAGCCTCTGGTGGGTACTCTTTTCTTTCAACGTATCGCTTGATATCGAAATACCAAGGCTTACCATCCCGCTCTTCTTCCACCAGACAACAATGTGCGGGTGTGCCACGACACCTGAACTCAATGTGCGGTAGGTCTCCATGCGGTGTTAGCTGGAACATGGATGCTAACGTGGCAAGCGCATCCGCCATTTGATTTTTCTCTCGGGGAACATGATGGAAGGAGATCTCATCAAAGAAACCAGCCAATTCCTTGATATAGGCCTGGTAGGGTATCAGCTTGTGGTCTCTAGTTTCCCATTCCCCTCTCAGTTGGTGAATCACCTGCGCCGAGTCTCCGTACACCTTGAGTAGCTTGACATTGAAGTCAATTGCTGCCTGGACGGTCAGGGTGCATGCTTCATATTCAGCCATGTTGTTGGTGCAGTCGAACCCCAGCTTGGTTGTGAAGGGTATTCATTAATTGTCTGGAGAGACCAATGCTGCCCCAATGCCATTGCCTAAAATGTTTGACGCTCCATCAAACCACACGATCCACTTGTCCTGGTCCTCGTCTAGCTTTTCCTCAAACAAGGCCATGATGTCCTTATCCGGGAACTCGGGATGCATGGGTTGATAGTCGTTGAGAGGCTGCTGAGCCAAATAATCCGCCAAGGCACTTCCCTTTATCGCCTTTTGGGTGACATAGACTATATCGAACTCGGATAGCAAAACCTGCCACCGAGCGATCCGCCCCGTTAGAGCAGGCTTCTCAAAGATGTACTTGACCGGGTCCATCTTGGATATCAGCCAGGTGGTATGGCTCAACATGTATTGTCTTAGATGGTGGGACGCCCAGACTAAAGCACAACACGCTCTTTCCAGCAGGGAGTAGTTCATTTCACAGGCCATGAACTTCTTACTCAAGTAGTAGACAACACGCTCTCTTTTCCCGGACTCGTCATGTTGCCCCAGCATACACCCCATTGACTCGTCCAAAATCGTCATATACAAGATGAGAGGTCTTCCGGGCACCGGAGGCATAAGCACGGGAGGGTTCATGAGGCACTGTTTGATCCTTCCAAATGCCTCTTGACAGTCCTCGTTCCAGCAGATGGATTTGTTTTTGCGTAAGAGCTTGAACAATGGCTCACAGATAGCGGTGAGCTGTGATATGAATCTGGCAATGTAGTTGAAACGCCCCAGGAAACCCCGGACCTGCCTCTCGGTACGCGGTTCTGGCATTTCAAGGATGGCTTTCACCTTTTCAGGATCCACCTCTATCCCTTTCTGGCTTACGATGAAACCCAGTAATTTCCCTGACTTGACCCCGAAGGTGCACTTAGCGAGGCTTATAGACTAGGTAGCTTCCTTGAGAAGCTTTCTTGAGAAAACTTCCTTGAGAAGCTTTCTTGAGAAAACTTCCTTGAGAAGCTTCTGTGAGAAAACTTCCTTGAGAAGCTAGAGCTTAGCTACACACACCCATCTAAAAACTAAGCTCACCTCCTTGAGAAGCTTCCTTTAGAAGCTAGAGCTTAGCTACACACACCCCTCTAATAACTAAGCTCACCTCCTTGAGAAGAGAATCTAGAGCTTAGCTACACACCCCTATAATAGCTAAGCTCACCTCCATGACAAAATACATGAAAATACAAAAAAAAGTCCCTACTACAAAGACTACTCAAAATGCCCTGAAATACATGGCTAAAACCCTATACTACTAGAATGGCCAAAATACAAGGCCCAAACGAAGGAAAAAACCTATTCTAATATTTACAAAGAAGAGTTGATCCAACCTTGACCCATGGGCTCAAAAATCTACCCTAAGGTTCATGAGAACCCTAGGGCCTTCTTTAGTAACTCTAGCCTAAGCCTCTTGGAGTCTTCTATCCAATACCCTTGGGGGGTAGGATTGCATCATTAAATGACCTTTCATTCAATAAAAACATATATTGAAAAAAAGAATAAAAAAATAACTTAAACGCTTTGTTCACAAAGAACTACGTAGGTATGATCTTCTCATCGCAATTGAGGAATACGTAGGAGCAAAGGGAAACGCCCTTGTCGACCACAAAAAGATAAAAACATAAAAAGGCATAAAAAAGACATAAGAACGTTAAAAGGGAAAAGAATATAAATTGAAGTCATATTTGCATATTTGATTAAAGGCTGTCGTCTCTTGTGACGGACGTGTGGGGTGCTAATACCTTCCCCGTGCGTAAATACAACTCCCGAACCTTTCACTTAAAGTTCGTAGATCACGTCTTTTCCGGTTTTTCCGACGTTTTCCTCAAATAAACGTTGGTGGCGACTCCGCGCGTATTCCTTTCTTGGGACACGCACCCGCGAGTCACGCGTTGCCCTCCCGTTGAAAGATAAGTTGCGACAACATACATGACATTTAAGGACTACATGCATGGCAGTGTTAAAAATGGCACACAGCGTGTTTCCTCTGTGCCCCTATTTTAGGGACCTATATTGGAGGAAACTAAAAGGGCTTCTAGTGATAATTCCCAAGGTGGTCATATCTGTCTTGATGGTCTCTAGAGGTATCATCCCCTTCGAAGAACATATTGCGGCAGTAGGGACTACTAGCAACACCCCTGTTTAGTAAATACACCCCCTTTCTGCCTTTTTTGTTGATTCTTTTTCCGTAACGTTACGGAACTTTACAAATTACGTGACGATACTTGTTTTCTTTTGATAATGTCGTGAAACTTTACGGATTACGCAACCATCCCCTCTTTGAATCCTGGAATGTTACGGAACTTTACGGGTTGCACAACAATGCTTCCTTTCGACTCCCGACATGTCGCGGAACTTCACGGATTGCCTAACGATGGGTGTTAAGACCCTCGAAGTGGTCAAGCGAAGGTTGCATCCCACCAAAAAAATGGTCCCCATACGAAATTATGGTATGACACTATAGACTACAATAACAACCAAACATCGTCGTGGTCCACCTCTCGCATTACCGTCAGACGGGGTCTTTGATGGTGGTGATTCATTTTTTCTCTTTCCTCTTTTCTCTCCCTCTCTTCACAAAAAAAAGGATTTTGCATTGGAGCATGCATGGCGGCTATTAAAAGATTAGCATAGATGGTTAGAACAATGCAAAGAAGTTCCTTCGAAAAGAATAAAGTTGAATGAAAATTGGAATTACTCATCGTCATCTAATTTAGAGACATCGATTGATGTTTCCAAAAGTGATACTCCTACACCACTGGCTTGCCCAATGGAACAAAAGGTGGAAAAAAGAAGGTCAAAGTGAAAGAAGCATCGTCTTCTACACCAGTTGTGGACTTGTCTACCATTGAAAAGGAAATGAAGTAAAGAAACGTTGTCCCAAAACAAATAGCAGAGCTAGTGGAGTCCAATAACATCGTGAGGTTGTACGATATTCTTATGAAGGACACGTCTAACATGGCTAAAGATCAATGCAAAAAACATGAAATCACTTGTAATTATATTTTAAATAAGTTTAGTAGTTAGTGTTTATGTCTTAAGTTATTGTTAATTAGTTGTATGTTTAAGTTTGTTTTTTATTAGTGTTTTATTAATTTAGTAGTTTGTCTTTTATATGTTAAGTTATCAATGATTATGTTGTAACGCATTTTCAATTAGTCAAATGATGAAGTTTATTTTTAATTACGTAACTTAATTGTTAATTGTCATACCCTAATTTCGTCCGGGGACCATCTGTTTGGTGGGATGCGGCCTTCGCTTGACCACTTCGAGGTACTTGGCACCCATCGTTAGGCAATTTGTGAAGTTCCGCGACATATCGGGAGTTGAAAGGAAGTGTTAATGCACAATCCGTAAAGTTCCGTAACATTCCGGAAGCCAAAGAGAGGATGATTGCATAATCCATAAGGTTTCGTGACATTACAGAAAGAAAACAAGTATCTTTACGAAATTCGTAAAGTTCCGTAACGTTACGGAAAAAGAATTAGCAAAATAGGGCAGAGGGGGTGTATTTAGTAAATAGGGGTGTACAAATAGCAACCAGCCTTCCAGGATATTCCAACAGAAGGCAGTGCCTTCTGGTGAAAGCAACCCAGCTCGCCTGGGCGAGCTGGGTGGCAACCAACTCCCTCTTTTCCCCTATAAATAGGGGAAGGAGGGCAGAACAAATTCGTTCAACCCTCCTGGTATTTGAGAATCACTTAAAATTAGTGTGAAAAATTGTTTCCATGAAGAAAATTCAAGCTGAGGCGCTTCCATAACGCTTCTGAGACGTTTCTGTGGGCGATTTCGCGATGCTTTTCCACCGTTCTTCATTCGTTCTTCGGTCTTCAACCGGTAAGTTCCCAAAATCGAACCTTTCAATTCATTCTATGTACCCTTAATGGTCCCCACTTGTTTCGCGTGCTTTTATTTTTATTTTCTTTCCGTACCCCCTTTTGACGTGCTTTAGTCATTTATTTAAGTCATTTCTCGCCTAATCAAAAAATAAAATAAATTTCCACCGATCATTTGGGTGGTAACATCTTTTAATTTCTGTTAGAATAAAATCCGGCCAATCTTTCATGCCGTAATCACGTTCAAAACCAAAAAGAGGCAAAATAATAATATAATAATAAAAAAATATATCTTTAAATAAAATAATCAAAAAAATCAATTGTACGTTTTTTTTCTTTGGGATTTTCTTTCTTAATCGAATTGACTAAATAACCAAAGTGAAACTAAGGCTAAAATCAATTCGTAAACCAAGCTTTTGTCATCACCTAAAAAACCATTTTTAAGGTCCAACGCCTTGAAATGGTCCTTTTCGCTTTTATTGGTTAAATGTGGATTTTAAAGACCTAAAACCAACACATAAGCTTTGTCACCTCTTTCAAAAAAACCAGAGATCATTATTGGTCCAATGCCTTAATGTTTTCTCTCCTTTCAAAAGAATCGAAAAATCGTTTAATGGTCCAATGCCTTAAATGAACTTTCATTCAATCAAAATATATCTTGCCAAAAAAGGATAAAAACAATTTAACCAACGTTTAGTTCTCAAAGAACTACGTAGGTCTGATTTCCTTATCACAATGGAGGGATACGTAGGAGCAAGGGAAACACCCTTGTCGATCACAAAAAGATAAAAAAATACAAAAGGCATGAAAAGACATAAAAAGCGTAAAAGAGGGAAGATAAAACAAATTGAAGTCATGTTTGCGCACTTGATTAAAGGTTGTCGTCCCTTGTGATGGACGCGTGGGGTGCTAATACCTTCCCTGTGCGTAAATACAACTCCCGAACCTTTCACACTCAAAGCTCGTAGATCACGCCTTTTCCGGATTTTCTGACGTTTTCCTCGAATAAACGTTGGTGGCGACTCCGCGCGTTTTCCTCCCTTGGAAGATGCACCCGTGAGTCTCGCGTCGCCCTCCCGCCGAAGGGTAGGTTGCGACATTAATGCATAACTTTTAAACCGTTATATAAACTAGTCGTTAAAAACTAGTTGTTATAAAAACTAGCCATTACAAAAATTAGCTGTTAAAAAATAGCCATTAGAAAAACTAGCCGTTGTTGATGAGGCTATTTAATTTTTTAGTTTCCTTTCATTAATGCATGCACCTTCTTCTTCAAACATCTTGTGTCTTTTTTCTACCCCTACTCAGTCGTAAAATGGCTTGAAACTAATCACTTGATGAATGACTACTTTGAAAAATGCATATACACAGAGTCAATTTCAGTGGAGGTTCTAAATGCAAAAGCAGTTGTTCCTTCAAATTGTAGATGCTCTCAGTAACCCTTTTTCATATTTCCAAATGAGATCTGATGCATCTAGTAAAAAGGGTCTTTAACCTTTGCAGAAGTACACTGTAGCAATTCATATATTAGCATACGGATCACCTACTGATAGTGTTGATGAGTATGTCAGAATTAGTGAAAGCACTGTAGCTGAATGCTTAGAAGCTTTTGTAAAGGGTGTGAATGATATATTTGGAGATGAGCATCTACGAAGGCCTGACAACAACATCAATTGCCTACTACAAATTAGAGACGCACGTGGGTTTCTAGGTATGTTGGGTTTTGTTGATTGCATCCATTGGGAATGGAAAAATTGTCCAGTTGCATGGCAAGGGAAATATCATAGAGGTGATCATCGGAAACCCACAATAATACTTGAAGCCATCACCTCACAAGACTTGTGGATTTGTTGTGCATATTTTGGAGTTTTAGGTTTGAACAATGACATTGATGTGTTAAATCAATCTTTTGTGTTTAATGATGTTTTGCAAGGTCGAGCTTCCCCAGTGCAATTTACAATTAATGAAATCACACACAGTATAGGGTGCTATCTTGAAAATGGCATTTATTCTGATTAGGCCACATTAGTGAAGAGCATCCCAATGCCACAAGGAGAGAAAAAAAAGTTATTTGTAAAATGTCAAGAAATGGCAAAAAAGGATGTAGAGAGAGCATTTGGAGAGCTCAAATCTCGTTTCACAATTATATATGGTCCATCGCATAATTGGCAAATGGGTACCATGAAGAACATAATCTTTGCATACGTTATATTGCACAACATGATTGTTGAAGGATAACAAGATATGTTCTATGGTAACATTGATGTTGATTATGATCATATTGACAAAGACATTTCAAACATTGATGTATCTCGTGGTGGTCATCCCGACTTTGCTACATACCTACAAACAAGACGTCACATACATACAAGAGGAGTTCATCAATATCTCATGGTGTCAATGTCGATGTTTGTATTTTTTTTCCAATCAATTTTACATATTATCGTAAGTTTAAATTATATTGATAAATAAATATTTTGATGATTAATGAATTTTGTTTTTTTGAAATAATTTTTTTCAAAATTAAAAATAATTAATTATTTTAAAATAAATTATAAATAGATATTAAAAGATGGGTCTCTTGTGGGAGCTACAAAATATGGTTTAAGATCTTAAAATGAGATATACTAACTAGAGTAAAAAATTGAGAATGATGTGACACTATGGGGTCCACCAAAAAAGTGACTCAGATCTCAAAATGAAATCTTCTATTGGATATGCTCTTAACGACTAAAGTAGATGTAAATAATAATACATTGGAGCGGTGAAGGTTTGATGACACTGGAAAGTGAGGAGAAGAGGTGGTTGTTCATATTTGCGGTGGTGCGACTTGACAATGTGGTAATCATACATTAACGGTGGTTTGAGAGAGAAAAGGATAAGGGCTCACAATGATGACGTTGGGGCCTTGAGTTGTGGTTCCTCACTAGGATCTTAATCCCACATTCTATTCCCAGTGAGCTTCTGAACATACTTCACAATTTGCGCCAAGTGCTACAACTCCAACTTCTCCATAGAGGTCACCACAACAAGTTTAGTTTTGGTCAACAAGTTATAAACCAACTCAAACTCCTTTGCTATCTTGTTGATAAGACCGATCCTCTATGCCTCCACATCCCCCAAGATGTAGAGGAAGTTTCTCATGAGCGGTTGAGGGTGTTATTGGCGCTCACCATGTTAGCGAGGACGAATGCATAACTTGTGGTCGCAATGGTCAACACTATAGATCTAGAGGCACCGTTGAATTGGTGAATGCTGACGCCATTAAATTTGAGCTTGAGGAGAGTGATGGTGGTGCAGGGCAGGGAGAGGTTGAGGATGGGTTTCTAGGCAAGGGTGTTGATGCAATCCTACCCCCTAAGGGCATTGGATAGAAGACTCCAGAGAGCAATGGGGAAAAAGCCCTAGGGTTCTCATGAGCATTAGGATAGATTTTGGACCCATGGGATAAGTATAAGCCCACTTTTCTTTGTAAATAATGGAATATGTTTTTCTTCTTTTGGCCATTTTAGGTTTGTAGGGTACCCTACAAATTAAGGGCACCTCACCCAATGAGTTAAGGGTACCCTAGTAGTATAGGATTTTAGTCTTGTATTTCAGGGCATTTTGAGTAGTCTTTGTAGTAGGGACTTTTTTTGTATTTTCATGTATTTTGGCATGGGGTGAACTTAGCTATTGGAGGGGTGTGTAGTTTCCCCCAGGAATATGCTGATGCCTTTGGCTTGGAATATTCCTTTGGCATATTCCTTTCCCATGCGCTAGAGTCACACCTTCCATTCTTGTGACATCTAAAAGGAATATGCTAAGATGCATTTGGCATATTCTTGGAATATGCTAAGATGCCTTTGGCATATCCTTGGAATATTCCTCTTAGACTCACATGAATTTCATTTAGCTAGCGACCTAGGCTATAAATAGAAACATGTGTAACACTTCTCACAACTTGGATGAATAAGAGTCTTGTGAGACACACTTCAAAGTTCAACTTCTCTCCGTTTCTTATTTCCACTGATTAAACTTGCTATAAAAGATAGATTTGATTTTCTATGGTTCAATTTTTTTTGTTCTTGTTCTTGAACCATGAATTGTGTTGAGTTTAGGTTCCTTTGAGTTTTGTATTGCTATTTTTGTGGCTGAAACCTAAACCATAAAATTCTTATAAAAACATTAAAGTATAAGAAAACCTCAAAAATCTAGAGTGACATGTTCACCTATTGTAGTTTTGTCATAGAAGTCATGTTTAGTCATGAAACTTGTCACATAAGATTTCTTATGTTATGCTGAATTTTATTTTTCTTGTTTCTTTGTCTAACTCATTTGTTCATCAGTTTATGAAACTTTTTTAGCCTATTATTTGATTTGAGTCAAATCTTGCATGTTAATTAGTCCTTGACATCTTCATGCATAATTCTTAGATAGTCTTTGATTGTGAACCTTTTTCTTGAACATTTTAGGTTTCCCTATGATTGTGTTTATTGTGAATTTGAGTTTTGGTGATTGAATTATAGGCTGAAATTTTGGTCCTAAGTGTATATTGAACTCCTAAAATTGTGGTAAACAAGCCTAGTGAGTTTAACATACATAGGAAAGTTGAAAGTAAGCCTAAGGCAATCAATATACCATGCTTAACAAATTCGAAGCCTGAAATCGCTGGTGCTGGTAGCTTGAACATACGAACTTGTAAAAATTACTGGGAATTAGTCATTGTGAATTTTGAGCTGACATTTTTACTAAATTTTCTAGACATCTGGAAAAAAATTAGAAAAAGAGAACCAAGTAATTTGGATAAAATTAAAAAATAAGAAAAATCATACAATTGGCAGAAAAATCAATGTCCAGGAAAAATCAAAAATAAAAGTGAAAGGGATTTGTGCTTGATGTTTTGTCTCAAAATTTGTTTTATAATTAGTGCCTGTCGCAACCTACCCTTTTGCGAGCTAGCGAGGCGAGGCTCACGGGTGCGTTTTCCAAAGGAGGAAAATTCACGAAGTCGCCACCAACGTTTATTTGTGGAAAACGTCGGAAAAACCGAAGGAAAACGGTCATAAAGAATATTCCAGATTCAGGAGTTGTATTTACATTTGAGGAAGGTATTAGCACCTCTCACGTTTGTCCCAAAGGACAACAGCCTTAAATTAGAATTGTGTGAAATTGTGTATCTAAACTTTTATTTCTTTTTATTTTTTGAGGTCGACAAAAGCGGGGATCTTGCTCCTACGTACCCTCCATCGAAGAGGAAATCAGACCTACATAGTTCTTTCTTAAGGGTGAATCAAGCGATTCTTTTTACTTGGAAGGTGGTCATTTTAAGGCTTTGGACCTTAAAAATGATCCTTTTTACTTGGTAAGAAAAACTGAGGTATTGAATCCTAAAATCCTTTTTTAGTGATTTTTCACGGACGAGCTTGACTTTGCGAGTTGATTTTAGTCTTAGTTTCACTTTAGTTATTAGTCAATTCTATTAAGAAAGAGAAACGTCTGATTGCTTTTTCTGGTTTATTTTACTAAAAGATATTTTTTGATTATTATATTATTATTTTACCTCTTTTTGGTTTCCAACGTGGTTACGGCATGACCGAACGGTCGGATTTCATTTTAATAGAAATTAACGGATATTACAAATCAAATGATCGGTGGAAATTTATTTTATTTTTTGATTAGGCGAGAAATGACTTAAATAAATGACCGAAGCACGTCAAAAGGGGGTACGGAAAATAAATGAAACGCGAATAAAAGTACACAAAACAAATGGGGACCACCATGGGTACATAGAATGAATTGAAAAGCTCGATTTGGAGTACTTATCGGTTGAAGACCGAAGAACAATGAAGAACGAACGATGAATGACGAAGAGCGGTTGAAAATCTTCACGGAATCACCCACAGAAACGTTACGGAAACGTTACGGAAGCACCTCAACTTGGATTTTCTTCACGGAAACAATTTTCCTCAGCAATTTCAAGTGAATACGAAGTGCCAAGAAGGCTGAACCCTTTTCTTCTTCACTTCTCCCCCTATTTATAGCAAAATAGGGGAGGAGCTTGCCACCCAGCTCGCCCAGGCGAGCCAGGTTGCTTCTTCCAGAAGCAACCGCCTTCTGGAGGAAGAATCTGGAAGGCCCAAGTGGGCCTGGTTGCTATTTGCACCCCTTTTTTTACTAAATACACCCCCTTTTACTTTTTTTGGTGATTCTTTTTCCGTAACGTTACGAAACTTTATGAATTTCGTAACGATACTTATTTTCTTTCCATAAGGTTACGAAACCTTACAGATCATGTAATTACTCTTTTTTAGCTTTCGAAAAAGTTACGGAAATTCACGGATTGCGTAACAATACTTCATTTTGATTTCCGTCACATTACGAAATTTCACGAATTGCGTAACAACGCTTCCTTTTGATTTCCGGCACGTCTCGGGACTTCACATATTGTGCAACAAAGGGTGCCAAGTACTTTGAAGCAGTCAATTAAAGGTTGCATGCCATCAAGCAATAGTCCCCGGACGAAATTAGGGTATTACAGTTGCCCCTCTTTACTTACCTTTTGTCGGAGATAAGAGGAAAGCAAAGATAAAACACTGATTTCGTCCGTCTTCGCCCTTTCCGTGATTATTCTATGACGACTCCTGTCTCTCCTTCTTCTTTTTTTTTTCTGCACAACAAAAAACAAACACAAACTAAAAAAACACCAATAACATAATATACATATATACATATGTTTAGCAAAGGAACCTATCGGGAAAATAACAAAAACCACATTTCCAAGTCACCGGAGGCTCCGCACTTGATGGTGGAGGACACATGAACAGCGCTAGGCAATCAATTCATGGGTCTCCGGACAAGATTTCGAGGGTGGAGGATAGGCGAACAGCGCTAGGCAATCAATTCGCGGGACTCCAGACTCGATGGTGGAGGACACATGAACAGCGCTAGGCAATCAATTCATGGGTCTCCGAAAGATTGGAGGATGGAGGATAGGCGAACAGCGCTAGGCAATCAATTCGCGGGGCTCCAGCCTCGATGGTGGAGGACACATGAACAGTGCTAGGCAATCAATTCATGGGTCTCCGAAAGATTAGAGGGTGGAGGATAGGCGAACAGCGCTAGGCAATCAATTCGCGGGGCTCTAGCCTCAATGGTGGAGGACACATGAACAGCGCTAGGCAATCAATTCATGGGTCTCCAAAAGATTAGAGGGTGGAGGATAGGCGAACACCGCTAGGCAATCAATTCGCGGGGCTCCAGCCTCGATGGTGGAGGACACATGAACAACGCTAGGCAATCAATTCATGGGTCTCCGAAAGATTAATTGGCAGGACCGAATGGTCCATTGGGTTTTTCCACCTAAAAAGGGAAACATGCTTTTTGCAAAGAAAAATAAATCATTCGCGAGAGCACTATATCTTAGAGAAACAATATACCTGTACCAAAGGTAATTTTCCTTGTAACCGAAAATGAAGGGCAGGATGTCAACATTTAACTTTTAAATGAACATTCAGGGGAAACATCGAGTTAAGCTGAAATTGGGAATAAATCACTCATAGTGTATAAAAACTCACACAAGCAAGTGTTTTACCCTAATCCCAAACCATAACTGCACCATGACTTTATTTTGCACACGATTTCCTATCGAATCAAAAGATCACACGCACGATCACGGATCAATAGGATTTTCTCGAGGGTAGTATTTTTGGAGAGGAAACTGGGTGTTTCGGTCTTTTCCTCTTTGTTTAAGTGGGATGGGATATCACCAGTCGAGAATGACTTTGAATGGAAATCCCAAAGGAAGAACCGCCAAAAAATGGGTTTTCCTTTGCCAGTAGTCATTTACCTTGCCGAAAATTTATCTGGTCTGAAGATCTTCTGTTCTTTTTCTTTCATTGATCGGGAATTACTCTGTTTTCCTCCGATCTTTTCCTTTTTACTTTCTTCCGATCTTTGATCGGGAATCCTTCTTTTCCTTTCTTTTCATTTTTTCCTTTTCTTTCTTTTTATTTCCTCCTTTTCTTACTTTTCATTTCTCCCTCTCCATTTCTTTCTTTGGGAAATCAGGTTTTAGCATTCGTTATTTGCTCTCCCTTGAGGAGATTCCGCTGTCCTTTGCTTCGGGGAAAAGGATGAGGATTCTTTTTATAGGCCAAGGTTCAAAGTAGTCTAAGGTCGTGTCTCAACGGGGTCTTTTATCGTGGGAGCCCGATCTTGATGTCTGGGGCACGACAAATTTGTGTGTCAAGGTATCGGTCTTGGGTTGAACTTCCATATCATTTCCACAAGGCACGCGTAACAATGATGATTCGGAAACAACGTGCAAAATTAGTCATGGCCACAGCTAGGTGGGCACTCAAGCATCCAATTTATTGCATTGTGATACTACGGTTGGGGATTTACAGACCCAACGTTTCCAAATTATGTTCTTTCATCGGTTCAATGAAACCATCCATTCTTATCTCGATCATTCAGGAAAATAAACTCTTAGCGTCAGTCCCTTGTTTCCAAAAGATATGTTTGCTCTCTACGAATGATTTATGCTTCCTACGACCATAACATGCCGACCTTCGAGGTCTTTCTTTATTTTTCTTTGTGTTTCATTTTTTTCGTTTGCAAAAACTATACATCCATTGCTATCTATGAGAAATTTTTTTTCTTTGTACACCTACATTCCTATACACGGCAAACTTTTTCTGTATACACATGCATTAAAAACTCTTTCTCTTGATATCAACACGGTCTACATAAAAACTCTATTCCTGTTCAAAGATTTCTTTTTCGTTTTTTCAACATACACTCGTGGTTTATACAAAATTTTCTTTATATACCCTCATTACTCACACACAAGAATTTCTTTTCGCACAAAGTCTTTTCATACACTTTTTATATACAAAAACTCTTTTCTTTTCTTTATATACAAATATGACATTTGTTCACAATGCCCCTTTCTTTTTCTATTTTTGGTGTTATCATGATGTTTTTTCGTTTTTGGACGACGTTCCTAAATGAAAACTCTACACGGTTTCGGAATTTGAACACACATTATCGACAATAACGAAGTAAGCACTAACGCAATAGTCCAAACAAAATATATGCACAAAACAAATGACAATCGCAACAACAAAAAACAAACGTTGGTCCCTCAAGTCATAGAAATAAAATAACATGTAAATGATAAAGGATGAAACATAAAAAGAACATGAATCTGGGGATCCCACGGTCATGTGGCTCCGCATGCCACCAGACTCTTGGGTCACGGTAACAAAAAGTGGGGTGGTCGACAAAAGTAGGGCTTTTGCTCCTACGTATCCTCAATTTGTGATGAGGAACTCAGACCTATGTAGTTCTTGATAACTGTGAGACTAAAAATAGTCTCGGTGTTTTTTTCACTAAAATGCGAACATGCTTTAGTAAAGAGACAAAACTTCCAACTGATCAGAGCAACATATGATTTTTTTTTTTAAAAATGATGTGTCTATCGAGGAAGGAGAGTATGCTGATGAAATTTTCTCATAACCATAAATGAGATTTTGGATGTTAGCATTTCGTTTCTAAATGACCATTTAGAGGAAACACTGGGTCCAACAAAGATAGGAGAAAATCACTCAAAGTGTATCAATCTCACACAGGTAAGTGTTTTATCCTAATTCTGAACCATAGATATGTCATGACTTGATTTTGCAAATCATTTCCTATCAAATCAAAGATTACATGCGTGCTCATGGATCAATAGGACTTATTTTGGGAATGGTTTTTAGGTGGGGAATTTGGCTTTGATTGTTTTTTCCTTTTCCTCTTCTGTTTTTGTTTAGTGCGTGGCGAGAAAGTCGCTAGCGCATAGGATTTTGTCGACAATCAAAAGGAGAGGACCACTTTAGGTCGTGGTTTCCTTTTTCTTGTTTACTTGGTGACAATTCTGTATTGTTCAGATATTGTCTGGTCGAAAGACCTTTCTGGATGTTTCTTCTATTTTCTTCCGATCCTTGATTGGGAATTTTCTTTCCTTTTTTTGCTTTCTCCCACTCTTTGATTGGGAATTTTTCTTTTCTTTTCTTTTTTTTGTTGTTTTCCGAGGGCAAGGATTGACATTCTCCCCCTGGGTCAAGGTTTATGATAAGTTGGGATTTTGGCTCAAGGCTTGTAGAACGGCTGGTCATGATATATGTCAAGGTTTGGCCCACGGTTCGGGGATAAAGGGGATGCCTTACATTATTTCCTTGATACACATGCAACAATGATGATTAGGAAATTTTATGCAAAACTGGTCATGCATGCACCCATGTGGACACTCAAGCATCAAGTTTTTATGGTCATGTGACACTAGGGCTCAGGATTCATTTTCCCTATTTTAAGTCAACCCATTGTTTCCAAAATATGTTCTTTTATCAAATCATGCATTCATCCGAGTCCATTTTGGGCGCTCAGAATATTTTCACAGCATTCACTCTTCAGGTGTATACACATTTTTTTCAAAAACTAGTTAAGATCAGTAAAATCTTTCAAAGAAAAGTTGGAAATTATCTCTTTTCACAAGCATGTTGTTTTTTAGCTAGACAATTTTTTATTTTATTATTATTATTATTTTTCTCTTCCTTCTATATCTTTTCTTGCTCGCTCTCCTTTTTTTTCATGAGGTATTTTGCTACCTAAACATACGTATATTTTTGTGAGGTATTTTGCTATATACATGTGTGTCCAAGGTATCTTGCTACCTAAACATACATATGTATGTTTTGTGATATATTTTTGCTATATACATGCATATCCAAGGTATCTTGCTAAACATACATATATATATATTTTGTGAAGTATTTTTGCTACATACATGCATATCCAAGGTATCTTTCTACCTAAACATACATATATATATATTGTGAAGTATTTTTTGCTACATACATGCATATCCAAGGTATCTTTCTACCTAAACATACATACATACATATATATATATATATATATATATATATATATATATATATATATATATATATATATATATATATATATATTGTGTGAGGTATGACTACCTTCCGAGCTTGTGCTTGTTTTATTTAAATTCCTAGGATCATGAGCAACTAGGTGTGTCCTGCTATGACTTGAGAAACAAAAGTGATCAAATAACAAGCAGAGATTTAAAAGGTACTAGGTTGCCTCCTAGTAGCGCTTCTTTAACGTCTTGAGCTGGACGCGTGATGGCTTGTCGGTCACGGACCTAGTACTTTGCTTACCTTTGGCTTTGGACTTGGTCGCCTATTGGTCGGCCATGGGTCGTAAGCAACGCTCTAACCTTTTTGTGGATGAGCTGAGGTGAACTCTAGAGGTGATGGCGGTGCGTTTGTTGCCCGCTGCTGGCCATCCCCAGGCTGCTGTGGTGTTTCGCCCTGCGCCTGCCTGGGGACGCAGTACTTCTTGATGAAAGCTCGATTAGTAGGGGGCCTGATGACCTTGTTAGGGGCGACAGACACTCCATAGAACTGACAGATGCCCGTAATCAGAGCTTGGAAACTCCAAGATCCTGTTGGACTTCTTCGGGTCCATTGGGTGTCTTGCGGGCGCGATCCTTGCAAACAATAGATGACATCAGAAATCAGTTGAGCGATGTGCATACTTACCTATGTCATGATGACGTGACCTTGTCGGGGTGAACGGGCACCCTGTAGGACTACAAAGGCCCGAAACCAGAGCTGGAAACCCTAGGGCCCTGTTGGACTTCTCCGGGTCCACTGGGTGTCTTTATGGGTACGATTCCTGCAAACAATATATGGTATCAAAAATCAGTTGAACCATATGTATACTTACCTATGTCACGATGGCATGACCTTGCTAGGGGAACGGGCACCCTGTAGGACTGATAGAGGCCCGTAACCAGACCTGGAAACCCCAGGGCCCTGTTGGACTTCTTCGGGTCCACTGGGTGTCTTGTGGGCGCGATCTCTGCAAACAATAGATGACATCATAAATCAATTGAGCCATGTGCATACTTACCTATGTCATGACGGCACAGACCAACTAATACATCTGCAGGGGAAGATTGGAATTGTGGTCGCTGGGCAGAATGTTACTAAATAGCAACGCCATCCATATCCATGTAAGAGTTGTCATGTTGGTGCGCATGGTCCGCACTCATCTTTTTGTAACGACACGGGTGAAATCTTGCTCCGGTATGCATAGTTGATGCATGATAGCCTCCCTCTCTGGATGTGCTCGCACAGTTGGTCGCCCTCCAATATCAGGGGGTGGCCCAGGAACTGATAAAAGGAAACTACTGGCCCCTTAACCTGGAGCGCAAGTCTCGATGAAGCATCTAAGGGCAAAGGACCTTATATTCTCTTAAGGTGTGGATATGGAGCACACTGAAAATGAGGACGCGTAGCCCTCTAAAGGCGAGGGCGTGCAACTCTCTGCAGGCGTGGATGTGCAGTCCTCTGATGGCGAGGACATATAGTCCTCTAAAGGTGATAGGTACTAGTACCCAAGGGTCCACCTTTATGAGAAAGCAAGAGATCGACTCATCGAGAGGGCCGGTCATCCAAAAAGATTGGACACGAGATGTAGGAAATCTATGCAGTTAACATGATTTTTAGGGATGCAGATGCATGCAACCTTTGTCGTGAAATTTGGTAATGCTGACCTCATATGAAACAATGCAATGCAATGGAAAGTTGTACAATTTCATGACATTCTTTCCCTATTTTGTGATTTTGATTTTGATTTAATTTTTGTGGAAAACACAGATTGACTGTCCTTTTGAAAAAGGTGATAATTCAGGCAACCTTATCCTATCTTTTGCAAATTTCTCCGGGAACTCCCTCAGAGTGTATGTTCTGGTTGATTTAGTCACTTGACCATTTTGGAGTGACGGCGATGGAGCCGTTTGACGTTTAATCAATCTATTGAAATTCTAGGGTTTGTCTCCCCCCTTTTTTTTCTTGTTTAAAAACATCGACGGGTGAGAACTTTTGATCTGCCCCTATGTTCACTTGAGGCTCATGCACGATGCCCCTCATTGCCTTGAGGTACCCAATTGTTATCTTTCATCATGACCTTGTAGCTGGGAACCTATCGGGTGAGAACTTCTAATCTGCCCTTAGGTTCGCTTGAGGTTTTTGCATGGTGCCTTTCATTGCCCCAGTGTAAGGCTTTGAGGTACAATCGTTGTCTTTCGTCATGACCTTGTAGCAAGGAACCTATTGGGTGACAACTACTAATCTGCCCCTAGGTTTGTTTGAGGTTTATGCATGGTGCCTTTCATTGCCCCAGTGTAGGGCTTAGAGGTACCAATTGTTGTCTTGTTTTCACAACCTCGTAGTGAGGAAGAATGAAAGAAGCAGTTGATTCTTGCAAAAAGAATTTTCCAAGGACGAGAAATAGTTGAAGGATTTTTCAGTTGATGGATTAAGTCAAATGACTCCTATGTAGAAGCAAGATGTTTTGATGTCTTGATGATGTTAAAGGATCAAGTGCTTCTAAGTTATATTCAAGACAAGAATCCAAGAAAATCAAGATATATGATCAAGTTGATCTCTAGAATCTTTAGGAAGAAGTTTCCAAATTGAAAAAACAAAAAGTTTGACCAAAGAATTCTATCATTTCAAATTGAGATTTGCTCTCTGGTAATCGATTACCAGTAGCTGAAAATGTTTATAACAGTCACTAGAAATTTGAATTCAAAATTTATAATGTGTAATTGATTACACATGGATGGTAATTGATTACCAGCCGTTTATTGAACGTTTTAATTCAAATTTTTAGAACCTGTAATCGATTACACAAGTCTTGTAATTGATTACCAGAGGGGATTTTCATAATATAATTTCCAAGAGTCACATCTATTCATATGGTTTATGAATGGTCATCAAAGGTCTATTTATATGTGACTTGGAAACACGAATTTAAAGAGAGTTTTCATTGCCCAAAAGTTTTATCCTCTCAAAGGATTAGGAGTTTTTCTAAACTGAAATGCCTTATCCTCTCAAAAAGATTCCTTGGTCAACCACTTGCATATTTAATAAGGAATTTTGATTGATCTTCATTGTACAATCTATCTCTTTTAAGAGAGATCTCTTCTTCTCTTCTTCTTATTTCTGAAAAGGGATTAAGAGATTGTGGGTCTCTTGTTGTAGAGGATTCCTGAACACAAGGGAAGGGTTGTCTCTGTGTGGTTCAAACTTTGTAAAAGGAGTTTTACAAAGAGAGTGGAAAATCTCAAGTGGGTTGCTTGAGGACTGGACGTAGGCACGGGAAGTGGCCGAACCAGTATAAATCAAGTTTGCATTCCTCTCTTCCCTTAAACTTCTTTTATTTATTGATATTTATCTTTTTGTTTAAATAAGTTTATTTTGAATTGTCTTTTGAGTAATCCATGTTAAGGGTGCATTGTTAATCCGAAAAGAGAGAGTGAAAGTTTAATTGGGGAATAGTCTTCGTATCTTAATTCAACCCCCCTTTTTCTTAAGGTAACTGAGGCCATTTGTCCAACATCCTATTCTTGATAACTCACTTCTCTCTAAAATGACAAACTTTCCGAAATGATAAAATGAGGACACATGAACGTCTTGAAAACACAGTCAATCAAATGCTTTTTTTTTCTTTTTGAACTCTTTTTTTTTATTTTTATTTTGAAACTTATTTGTTTTGAACTTTAATCGTTGTTTTACGGAACCCCCACCAACGTGTAAGGCGAGTAATCTCTGATTGAACGGTCTTGGAAGTCCAAACTCATGAGCACAGGTCGCTTGAGCAAATAGACCAATGGCTTGCACCCACATTCCGGTGAAAGTTGAATAAGCAAAGATGCGTTTGTGAGAGGATGAGGGAGAAAGATATCAACTTTATCCATTTCATTTAACATTATAACTGTGGTTTACAATAATGGTACAAACTTGAAAATCTTGATGAGTCATTAGAGACGTCTAACAACAACTTTCAAAATTGCCCCATGTGTGGCATCTCTTGTCAATGTCAGGATTTACACGCGATTCTCCTCAAATTTCAGCCAGCCCGCATCAATTAGACCTTGCACCTTACGCTTCAGAGCCCTACAATGCTCAATGGAATGCCCCAGGGCTTCTCCGTGACAAGCACACGTTGCGTTCGAGTCGTATTCTCGGAGAAATGGAGGTTGATGAACCTTGGCTAAGGTTATGGCTACCATTGAATTATCAAGTAGATATGGGAGCAAGTGAGCATAGGACACTGGAATTGGGGTGAATTCTACAGGCTTTCTCACTGCAAAATTCATTTCTTGGTTGGTGTTTTTGGTTTGTGCTAAAGGTGGTGTTCGTCATTGGAAGTGCGGTAGACAGACTTTGTGGTTGATTTAGGGATTGCCTTTGTTGATAACTGGGAGGTGGGTAAGGAGAAGGTTTTTTATTGGCTGAGTAATGACATTGTTGGGTTGGTGGGAAACTTGGCTGTATAGGTATGGCAGTCACAGCATGGGCTTCTCCCTCATTCTCACCCTCTTCATTTGCCCTAGTTTTTTTTTGGCATTTATCAAAGCATGATGATCAGATTTGCCTCTTTTTAGACCCACTTTGATCCTTTCGTTGGTGACGACCATATCATCAAAGCTTGAAGGTGAGTGGCCCACCATCTTTTCATAGTAGAATACTGGTAATGTGTCTACTATCATTGTCATCATTTTTTTCTCCATCATTGAGGTGCCACTTGAGCTGCCAGGTCTCTCCACATTTGGGCGTATTCTTTTGAAAGATTCGTGCCCCATTTTTGCACATGTTCTGTAGTTGCATCCTATTCAAAGACATTATACTGACACTGCCTAACGAAGGCAACCACTAGGTCCTTCCAAGAATGGACTCAGGAAGGTTCCAAGTTAGTGTACCAGGTAACAGCTACCCCAGTAAGACTTTCTTGAAAGGAATGTATTAGTAATTCCTCATCTTTTGCGTATGCCCCCATCTTTAGATGGTTCTTGGGGCAAGTAGTCCCCTTGTACTTGTCAAAGTCCAGCACCTTGAACTTGGGAGGGTGATGATATTGGGTACTAGGAACAACTCTTCTAGGTTAGCAAAGGCATAATCTTCACCTCCTTCAACGGCTCTGAGCCTTTCCTCTAGATGATCCAACTTTCCCATTTTTGCCATAGCATGATGGTTTTTACTTGTTGTGACATACAAGAGGTGTAGCTGGGGATGATACTGAGGGCCCTCCAAAGGGTTTTGTAGGGGTATACCACCAACTGCTTGCCCTTCAGTGGCATATCCGAGGCAAGGCTCGAAGTCATCTAGATTGTGGTGGGGAATTTCATGTGTCTCCCCCACGGTTTAAGAGACACGTGCATGATCAGTTTGGGGTTGTTGGCTCTCAATGGGTATAGGAGTGGAGTTATTGACATTCTTATTGGAAGTGTATGCCACATTGGGTGGCGTATAGTTGAGAGGCAAGCCATATGGCGGAAAGGCGTGCTCGTTTTGAATTTGCACATCATGGGGGCCGCCCGTACTTCCCAAATCTTTGCCTACCATAGCTGAGGTTGGATGATTCATTTCGTTGAGGCCAGATGGGGGCATCGGGTTCACCTTAGCAACAGTGCTGGTAGCGGCAACTGCAACCACACTGGCTTCCATTATCTTCTTCATGATAATCATGGCCTTCATCATTGTGGCCATTTGCTCTTTCATGGCCTCCATGCCGGCCTTCATCTTCTCTTGTACCTCCTCTACTTCACCCATTACTCTAGCTCTAGCACAGGTTTGGTGAGGGCACCATAAAGCATGTTTTTTTTTATAACAATGATTAAGTTCATTTTATTTTATTTTATTTTTCAAGGAAAGAATGTAATGAGCAATGCAACCAATGAAAAGCATGGATGTATGCGAATGATGCATAGTTGAAGTATTGCGAATTTTTATGCAGGACATGGGGTTGAATCAATTTAGATTTTCAACATGGTCCATGACATCTTTGTCAAGGTGAAGCTGGAAGTAACAAGGATATCAACAATCCTAAACGTGTTTGGCAGTAGATGAAGCAATGATGTAACACAATCCATCTTTTGCCCCAATTTTGCAAGATGGTTACTTCTTTACTTCAACTTGACTCGATGAACCTTTTCGTAAAAGCACGAGCTTGGTTCAACACCATAACCCAGGGAATGGCAATTTTGATCACCAATACTTCAACAACATTTCATAGGGATAAAAGACTCGGGAATACGCATGCTATGCATGGAAAATGTAATTATGAGATTGAGATGCCCGAAGAGACATCCTTTCTTAGTTAACCATGCATTAGGTACCATGATCAATCATTTTGTTTTGTTGTTTGTGTTTTTATTTATTTATTTTAGAAATAGGTTTATGATCCCAACATGGTTGGCTCATGGTACCTAACACATGCAACTAAGAATGCATCATGAATTTTCATGCTTCCCTTTTTTTTTGTTTTTGTTTTGTAAAGGAAAACAAAAGGATCATGTATGAGCAAACATGTAGAACAAAAAGTATGTTGAACACATATGCATGATGATGCAGTGACTCATGCAAAATGTGAGGCTTGAATGTGATAACAGACAAATGCAGGAACGATATGTTCATTATGATGTTGAAGAGATGTTTATGCGATGCATGATATGAATGCATTTATGGACAAGAGAGCCCAGAAAATCATCTCTCCTTACTTGCGCATTTGGGGGCGCAGTGCCCCATGTGTGCAGTTAAGAAGACGATATGGATCTTCCGACTTCCCTCGACAAAAGACGAGACCCACATACAACGCATGTGTGATGGCATGATGCAGATGCGCAAAAGCGCAACAGGGGGATTTACACAGCATGACAATATCCTCAAATAATCATACAACAAAGGCGTACATGACATTTAGGTTATATGCATGACAGTGTTTAAAAGGCACGCAGCGTGTTCGCTTTGTGCCCCTATTTTAGGGGCCTATAGGATACTATCTAGGGGTCTCTAATAACTACTCCCAATGATCCATATATTACATGGCTTTTTTCTAGAGGTATTGATGCAATCCTACCCCGCAAGGGCATTGGATAGAAAACTCCAAGTAGATTGGGCTAGAGATGCAAGAGAAGGCCCTAGGGTTCTTATGAGCCTTGGGGTAGATTTCGGGCCCATGGGCTAAGTACGAGCCCACTTATCTTTGTAAATATTAGATTAAGGTTTCATTATTTTTGGGCCTTGTATTTAGGGATCCATAATGTAGGTAGGGTACCCTAGAAATATAGGATTTTTCAGCCCTTGTATTTTAGGGTACCTAGACTAGTTTTTGTATTAGGGGTAGTTTTGTAATTTCACATGCACTAAGTGGATATTTGATGTGTGTGGTTGGAAATAAATTTAATTGAATTGGTAGAAGCCCAATCCAATTAAATTTTAGAGGGGGAGGTGAGCATTTGCATACTACACCCCATTGCCACATCATATAGTCACACTTTGTGCATGTCCTTCATGGTTTTCATGCCTCATGACACCTAAGCACACTTAGTGGAGAATCTTGGAATTGATCTTGGATTAGTGGGCTGAACCATAACTAAAATTCAGTAATCATAATTAGTGAAATTTTGGCTCCAAAGTTTGGCTCCACAAATTCAATTTCAAATTCAAGTGAAATTTGAATTTCCCTCCAATTTTGTGTGACACTTAGGCTATAAATATAGGTCATGTGTGTGCATTTTTTTGGAACTTTGATCATTTGAATATTAAACTTCAGATTTCAAAGCTCATTTAGAGCACAAAATTTCGTGCTCTTCTCTCCCTCTCCCTTCATTCATCTCCTTCTTCCTCCAAGCTCTTATCCATGGCCTCCTATGGTGGTGAGCTTCTTCTAGACTCATCTTCTCCTTGAAGTGGCGTCTCCTCTCTCTCTTCCTTCTCCATTCCGCTGCCATTTATCTTCCAAGAAGCAAAGGAATCCATTGATGAAGAAGATCCTAGGCCTACAAGCTCCAATGGAGCTTGCATCATGTGGTATCAAGAGCATCTTCATCTAGGTGATGTTCTTTTGCTTCCTCTATCTTTTTGTTCGGTGAATTCTCTTTAATTCCTTGTTCTTCATCTTATTCTCCATGTATATCCTCCATTTTCTTGTGGTTTGGTGCTGTTTAGAGTAGATTCAAAAAAAAAAACCGATTAAATCTTAGATCTACACTTGTTCTTGCATTTCTATGGTTCAAATTTTGTAGATCTACTCTTGAATCATGTTTTTGTGTTGATTTTAGGTTCTATCATTTTTCATTCATAATATTCTTGTGCTGAACCTTTAGATCTAAATTTTCTTCCAAAATATTGATTAGAAAAAAAAAGCACAAAAATCTAAGTGTAAATCACTTAATCCATGTTGTCTTAGAGTCATGTTTAGTCATAGTGATTGTCACATTATGTTCTAAGTTTGTGTTGAATTTTTATTTTGTTGATTGAATTCTAGATACATTTTTTCATGTATTCTTGTCATTCTTAGCCTATCTTTTGAATTTTGAGTCTAATTCATGCATGTTATTTAGTTCATAACATGTTCTAAATCAATTCCTAGAAGTAGTCTTGTTCTTGAACTTTCTTTTTGTTTTCTAAGTTTCCTACATGATGCCTATGATGAAGTTGAGTTGTGGTGCTGAGTTGTGGCTGGATTTGTGAATCAAAATAAGTCTTAAGCTCTCTTGAATTGTTTTATTCAAGATAATTTAGCATAAGCAAACACAAATTGTAACTATCCAAGCCTTAAGCAACATAAACACTACTCTTGATTTCTAGGTTGAAATCGCTGGTGCTGGCAGCTTGAACATACGAACTTGTATAAATTACTGGAAATTGGTCACTAAGTTTTTTGAGCTGAAACTTTTACTTAATTTTCTAGACATCGGGACCAAAATTATAAAAAAAGAACCAAGTGATTTGGATTAAAGGAAAAAATAAGAAAAATCTCACAAGTTGGCAGAAAAATCAGTGTCCAGGAAAAAAAAAAGTGAAAGGAAAGTGTGCTTGTTGTTTTGGCTCAAAATTTGTTCTATAATTGGTGCCTATTTTATACCAATCCTAGTTCTGAAATTTCAATTGAAAATTATTGTGAAAACAAGTGCCAAAACTAGAGGTTTCTTGAGTCTTTTTTTTATAGTTTTTCTACTCTACTCTAGAGGTTTCTTGAGCCATTCTAGGAACTAACATGAGTCATGATTCATTTAGTGTTAATGGTAAGGGTACTAGTCATAAGGACCCTCTATCTAGAATATTAGATGAGTTGAGTTCCCTCAAGTTAAGGAAAGAAAAACTAGAAAGAAAAGAAAAAGGAAAAGAGAGGGTAAAAATAAGTCAAGGTGAGAGGGAAAAAATAAGGGAAAAAGAAAGAAGGAAAAACTAAAAGAGTTAAGAAAAGAAAAACATGCCTCCTATAGTAGTCATGACTCCTGTAAGAGCCTAAGTGAATGTTGGATCAAGTGACCTCAGAATAATTAAGAAGGGGGCGTTGAATTAATTATTAATGTGTCTTGACTAAATGAAAATTTATCCTTCTTAATGTTACTAGATTCAACTAGGCTTTTACTACTAAGTTAAGAAAGTAAAGAACAGAAACAAAAACTTAACCAAAAGTAAAAGCAGAAATTAAAAGTATACAATGAAAATTAAAGAGTGTAGGGAAGAAGAAGACAAACACAAGATTTATAATGGTTCGGCAACAACCCGTGCCTACATCTAGTCCCCAAGCAACCAACGGTTCTTGAGATTTCTTTCAACCTTGTAAAATCCTTTACAAGCCAAAGATCCACAAGGGATGTACCCTCCCTTGTTCTCTTTGAACAACCAAGTAGATGTACCCTCCACTTGAACTGATCCATAAGAGATGTACCCTCTCTAGTTCTAAGTATAACAAGCCAAGTAGATGTACCCTCTACTTATACCACAAAGGATGTACCCTTCAATGTGTTAGGACAAAGAATTCTTAGGCGGTTAGTCCCTTGAATTCTCTGTGAGGGGGATACAAAAGATATCTCAGGCAGTTAGTCATTTGAAATCTTTGGTATAAAGGGAAATGGAAAAAGATATCTCAGGCGGTTAGTTCTTTGAAATCTTTTGTAAGAAATAGAAGATATCTCAGGCGATTAGTCCTTTGAAATCTTTTGTCAAGAGGGAGAAGGGAAGAAACAAAATAATTCTCAGGCGGTTAGTCCTTTGAATCTTTTGGCAAGAGAAAGAAGTGAATGAAGAAGAAGAGTAGCACAAGTTTTTGAACAATGAACTTTTCTTGGAAGAGAAAGTATTGAACAAAAACTCTATGAAAGAAATTTGTTAATCATGAAAGGAATCAGTCTTTTTAAAATTCGTGCCATGGTCATATATTTATAGTCATTCGATGACTCAAGTTAAAAGTTTATGACTCCTAGAAATTTCTTCAAAACTAGTCACTTTAAGAGTTGTGACTCTTATAAAAAAAACTAGTCACTTAACAGTTGTGATTCTTAAAAAAAATCTTCAGAAAACTAGTCACTTAAAAGTTGTGATTCTTAAAAAAAATCTTCAGAAAACTAGTCACTTTAAGAATTGTGACTTTTGGTAATTTATTTTTCAAAGTAAGTCACTGGTAATCGATTACCATCAAGGTGTAATCGATTACACATCAACAGATGTGACTCTTCATGTTTAAATTTGAAAATCAAAACGTTTAGAAACTCTAGTAATCGATTACAAGTATTGTGTAATCGATTACACAAGTTTAAAATGATTTGAAAATGTTTTATCACTAGTTGTGACTCTAGAAATTTGAAATCTAATGTTTTAAAACATTGGTAATCGATTACATGCTCATGGTAATCGATTACAACTTTGTTAATCAGTTTGAAAACAATGTTGGCTACTGGTAATCGATTACTACCTTTTGGTAATCGATTACGAGACAGTAAAACTCTTTGGTAAAAGATTTTGTGAAAAATTCTTGTGCTACTCAATGTTTTGAAAAGCTTTTTTAGTACTTATCTTGATTCTTGAATTTTGAGTCTTGAATCTTGATCTTGATTGTTCTTGAATATTGATTCTTGAAACTTGATTTTTCTTGAATCTTGAATCTTGAAACTTGATTATTCTTGAATCTTGATTCTTTGAAACTTGATTCTTGAAGCTTTTTGACTCCTGATTATTTGAAACTTGCTTAGCTCTTGATTCTTTGGCATCATCAAAATAATCTTGGAAGTCATTGCTTCCACAATCTCCCCCTTTTTGATGATGACAATCCTGAAATCAAGAGGATACATACAAGTTTTGTTCTACCGTTCACTCATCTCTTTCTCCCCTTTTCTTTTTGAATTCATGCTTAACTTTAAAACTTTGAAAATATAATATCTTGATTTCTAAAATACCTATTTTTCTCTCCCCCTTTGGCAACATCAAAAAGGCTAAAGTACGTAAAATAAAATCATACATAAATGGATAAACATACAAGAAAAAAAGGAGAAACTTATAAAAATAAAACAAGATAATAAATTATCCACAAATCAAAATAAAAGCATATGTATCAAATAAGTCATCATAACATAAAACAAATCATTTTGTCTAAGTCACTAGCATCTAAAAGTCCTAATTCTCTTCTAATGGTGTAGAAAGAATCTTTGGGTTGTGGTTTTGTGAAGATGTCTGCGAGTTGGTTTTTTTGTATGTACAAATTCTAGAACACGATCACCTTTTAGGACATGATCTCTAAGGAAATGATGCCTAATTTCTATGTGCTTGGTTCTAGAGTGAAGGACTGGGTTCTTAGATATATTTATGGTGCTTGTGTTGTCACATTTTATGGGAATATGGTCTAATACAATCCTGTCGCAACCTACCCTTCGGCGGGAGGGCGACGCGAGACTCGCGGGATGCGTGTTCCACGAAAGGAATACGCGCGGAGTCGCCACCAACGTTTATTTGAGGAAAACGTCGGAAAAACTGGAAAAGACGCGATCTACGAACTTTTAAGTGAAAGGTTCAGGAGTTGTATTTACGCACGGGGAAGGTATTAGCACCCCACACGTCCGTCCTAAGGGACGGCAGCCTTTAATCGAATGTGCAAACATGACTTTGATTTTTTATGTTCCCTTTTTATGTCTCTATATCCTTTATACCCTTTTTATATTTTTCTCTTTTTGTGGTCAACAAGGGTGTTTCCCTTTGCTCCTACGTATTCCTCAATTTGCGATGAGGAAATCAGACCTACGTAGTTCTTTCGGAACAAAGTGTTTGGTTAAGTTGTTTTTGTCTTTTTTGCAAAATATGTTTTTATTGAACAAAAGGTCATTTAAGGTGTTGAACCATTAAACGGTCTTTTGATTTTGAAAGGGGAGAAACGTTAAGGCGTTGGACCATTAACGATCTCTTGTTTTTGAAAGGAGAGAAACGTTAAGGCATTGGACCATTAACGATCTCTTGGGGTGGTCAACAAAAGCGGGGCTTTTGCTCCTACGTATCCTCAATGAGGAACTCAGACCTACGTAGTTCTTTCAAAAGCGGTAAAGTTACATGTTGATTTTATGCTTTTGAACGGTCCATGTTAACCAATAAAAGCAAAGAGGACCGTTTAAGGCGTTGGACCTTAAAACGGTTTTTAGTGATTTTCGGACAAAACTTGATTTGTGAGTCTATTTTAGTCTTAGTTTCACTTTGGTTATTAATCAATTCATTCAAGGAAACTTTCAAAGAAAAACGTCCGATTGATTTTTTTGTTTTATTTTATTCAAAGATATTTTGTTTATTTTATTATTATTTTTCAAGATATTTTGATTATTTTATTATTATTTTACTTTTTTTGTTTAACCGAGGTTATAGCGTGAACGATCGGTTAGATTTCATTTTAAAAGTGATTAAATGAGATTACAACACAAATGATCGGTTGAAATTCATTTTATCATTTATTAGGTGAGAAAACGGCTTAAATAAACGGTAAAAGCGCGTTAAAGACGGAAGAAAAGAAATCGAAAATAAAGATGAAAGCTTAAAAAACAAGAAATGAATTGAAAGTCTCGGATTCGAAAACTTACCCGTTGAAGAACGAAGAACGGATGAAGAACGATGAAGAACGGACGGAAACCTTCACGGATTTGCTTACGGAAACATCTCGGAAGCGTTACGGAAGCACCTCGGCTTGGATTCTCTTCACGGAAACAATTTTTTTTACCCAAAACAGCTGAAATACATAGCCAGGGGGCTGAGGGATCCTTAGAACAGCCCCCTTCAGCCTTTTTATAGGAAAAAGGGGGAGGAGGTTGCCGCTCAGCTCGCCCAGGCGACCTTAGCTCGCCCAGGCGAGCTGGGTTGCTTCCTCCAGAAGCAACCCAGCTTCAAAAAACGTTCTGGAAGGCCCAATTCAAAATTTCGAAATTGCTATTTGCACCCCCCCAATTTTGATAAGTTCACCCCCCTTCTTTCGTAATTTACGGAAAAGTTACGGAAGCCTTACGGAAGCATATAGGACTTGATTTTCTTCTTTTTTTCTCTTCCGTCTCACCCGTATTAAGTTAGTAATGCTTATTTAGAGTTATGGGAATTTTACGGAAGCATTATGGGTGTCCCGGAAGCCCCGGAATCCCATTTTCCAACAAAATGGGGGGTGTGGTGGCCACCTAGCTCGCCCAGGCGAGCTAGGTTACTTCAACCTTAAGCAAGAAATTGCCCAGAAACCTCTAGAAGGGCCCAGATTCGAAAATTACTATTTGCACCCCCCATTTTACTAAATACACCCCCCTTTGGCTTTTTTTGGTGATTCTTTTTTCGTAAAGTTACGGAAACTTACGAATTTCGTAACGATACTTGTTTTCTTTCCGTAATGTTACGGAACCTTGCGGATTACATAATCATCCCCTTTTTGACTTACGGAATGTTACGGAACCTCTCTTAATTATGCAACGATGCTTCCATTTGATTTCCGGTGTGTCACGGAAACTTACGGATTGTGCATCAATATTTTTTTGGTTTTTCGGCATGTCCTGGAATTTCACAAATTGCCTAATGATGGATGCCAAGCACCTCACAAGGACCAAAGAATGGTCGCATGTCATCAAGCAAAGGTCCCCGGACGAAATTAGGGTATGACAAATCCTATAATCAGAAAGTTGTTGTTTCATATCAATCATGTAAACATTATTTTCTCTGAAACCTATATGCTCAATATCTTTATCATGCTTATGCTTGATAACACATTTTTCAGAAAAAAAAAACTTTATATCTGAAAACTTTTATATAAAAATACATATATATAACATAATGGATTTTAAAAAAAGCTTCATGAATGACTCTTAAGCAAGTAATTCACATATCATATTAAAAATCATGCAAGAATCATAGACATCATCAAATATTTGTTTTAAAAAAAATAAACTTCATGCTTTGAGAAAGAAAATAACTCAATCAAACATATAAGCACAAATTCACAATAGCAATCAACCAAGACAAACAAATAAAATTTTGTTAGTCATCATATAAACAAGTTAATTGAAATGAAAGTTTCAACCAACTTAATTTAAAAGAGAATGGTTTTGATGTTACCTTTTTCATGATTCAAGTGCTTAGATCTTTAAAGATGGAAGTCAGACTTTTGTTTTTCTTCCTTAAACTTCTTGAGAGATGTTCTCATCACTTTCATAGTCCTTGGATTGAAGGTTGATCTCCTTCTCCGAACCATCGAATGAGTCATTGTCATCCCAAGCAATATACGCCTTCTTGGATCTTCTTTATTTATAGCTTTTCTTCTCATTCTTCTCGGGCCATGACTCATTTGAGGGGTAGTTTGCCTTTATGTGACCGGGTTGATTACACTTATAGCATTTAAGTGTTGGAGAGACTTCTTGAGATCTCCTCCCATTGTTGAAGTTATGGCTTCTCTCCATTCTTCTATTTTAACGAATTTATGAAACTTCTTTACAAAGAGTGAGAAGCCCTCTTCATCATCAAATTCTTCTTCTTCTTCTTCTTCTTGCATTGAGGAGGAGGCTTTGAGTGCTATGCTTCTTTTCCTTTTGTCGGTCTCTTCATTTTGGTTGAGACATTGAAGTTCCATTTCATGTTCCTGCAATTTGCGAAAAAGAGTGGCAAGAGACATAGAGGAAAGATCTTTATTTTCAGAAATGGCAGTTACCTTGGGCTGTCATTCCCTACTTAAGCATCTCAAAACTTTATTGATTAAATCTTCATTTGGAAAGGTTTTTCCTAAGGAGGCAAATTGGTTGACTATGTGTGTGAATCTTTTCTGTATGCTTTGGATGTTCTCATTAGTGTTCATCCTAAATAATTCATATTCATGTGTAAGGGTATTGACTCTAGATCTTTTCACATCACTGGTGCCTTCATGTGTAAGTTGGAGAGTATCCCACATATCCTTTGCATTCGAACAGTTTGACAATCTAAAATATTCATCTATTCCTAGGGCAGAAGTAATAATGTTTTTGGCTTTAAGATTATATTGGATTCTTCTTCTATCTTCTTCAGTCCATTAATCTCTAGGTTTTTCTGTTGTTGTGCTAGTGCTTGCATCTACTATGGTGGGTACATAAGGTCCTATTTCTATTGCTTCCCAAATGTTTAAATCTATGGCTTCAATAAATATTTGCTTTATTGTTTTCCAATAGTGGTAACCCTCACCATTAAAGATAGGTGGCCTATGGATGGAGTTTCCTTCCGGAAACAGAGAATTTGAGGAGGCCATGAATCTTGAAGTTGTGAAACTTTTCTCAAGAAACCTGCTCTGATACCACTTGTTGGATCAAGTGGCCTCGGAATAATTAAGAAGGGGGGGGGAGGTTGAATTAATTATTAATATTTCTTGACTAATTAAAAATTTATCCTTCTTAATGTTACTAGATTCAACTAGGCTTTTAGTACTAAGTTAAGAAAGTAAAGAATAGAAACAAAAACTTAACCAAAAGTAAAAGCAGCAATTAAAAGTATACAGTGGAAATTAAAGAGTGTAGGGAAGAAGAAGACAAACACAAGATTTATACTGGTTCAGCAACAACCCGTGCCTACATCCAGTCCCCAAGCAACCAACGGTTCTTGAGATTTCTTTCAACCTTGTAAAATCCTTTACAACCCAAAGATTCACAAGGGATGTATCCTCCATTGTTCTCTTTGAACAACCAAGTGGATGTATCCTCCACTTGAACTGATCCACAAGAGATGTATGCTCTCTTGTTCTCAGTGTAACAACCCAAGTATATGTACCCTCTACTTGTACCCCAAAGGATGTAACCTCCAATGTTTTAGGACAAAGAATTCTTAGGCGGTTAGTCCCTTGAATTCTCTGTGAAGGGGATACAAAATATATCTCAGGCAGTTAGTCCTTTGAAATCTTTTGTCAAGAGGGAGAAGGGAAGAAGTAAAATAATTCTTAGGCGGTTAGTCCTTTCAATCTTTTGGCAAGAGAAAGAAGTGAATGAAGAAGAAGAGTAGCACAAGTTTTTGAACAATGAACTTTTCTTAGAAGAGAAAGTATTGAACAAAAACTCTATGAAAGGAATCTGTTAATCATGAAAGGAATCAGTCTTTTTAAAATTCGTGCCATGGTCATATATTTATAGTCATTCAATGACTCAAGTTAAAAGTTTATGACTCTTGGCATTTCTTCAAAACTAGTCGCTTTAAGAGTTGTGACTCTTATAAATAAAAACTAATCACTTAAAAGTTGTGATTCTTAAAAAAAAATCTTCAGAAAACTAGCCACTTTAAGAATTGTGACTTTTGGTAATTTATTTTTTAAAGTAAGTCAGTGGTAATCGATTACCATCAAGGTGTAATCATTTACACATCAACAGATGTGACTCTTAATGTTTAAATTTGAAAATCAAAATGTTTAGAAACTATGGTAATCAATTACAAGTATTGTGTAATTGATTACACAAGTTTAAAATGATTTGAAAATGTTTTATCACTAGTTGTGACTCTAGAAATTTGAAATCTAACTTTTTAAAACATTGGTAATTGATTACATGCTCATGGTAATCGATTACAGCTTTGTTAATCAGTTTGAAAACAACGTTGGCTACTGGTAATGGATTACTACCTTCTGGTAATCGATTACCAGAGAGTGAAACTCTTTGGTAAAAGATTTTGTGAAAAATTCTTGTGCTACTCAATGTTTTCAAAATTTGTTTTAGTACTTATCTTGATTCTTGAATCTTGATTCTTGAAGCTGTTTTACTCCTGATTCTTTGAAGTCATTGCTTCCATAGTGAAGAATCTGATAGGTATTACGAATCGATAGAGTCATTACGGATTTGCAATACATATGTGTCGATAGCGATTTTGTGCTGATTGTGTGTTACTTTAGTGTGAAAAAATTAATTTGTACATAAGTTTCAACAATTTTGGACATTAATGACAAATTTAGAATTGGTTAATGAAGAGCTTCTATGATTTATTTGGAACATTGCTTAATTAAGAGCTTCTGCAAGGTTAGGATAATCAAGCTGTGACAAATTTTGTATTCAATGAAACTGTGAAAAAAGTATATGTCATTTCAGCTATTAGAACCTTATCGACGGTCATACATTTTGTGTAAAAAGTATATGAAATTCATGATTACACAATTATGATGCTCTTACCAACTACATCAAAATTGTGTTATGAATGAAAATTGAAGGCTACATCATTACATTGTTATACCATTTAACCACAACAGATAATTGAATACAAAGTACAATAAACTTGATTTACACAACATTTGTTTAAGACACTAACTATAAACATTGCATTACCTATAGATGCATTCAGTGTAAAATTGAAACCTCTTGCTTGAACAACATTAATTGATGAAAATATCAATTCAATTTACTTATTCATGCAACAGTCAAGTATTTATTCAATGAGTTACACTGTCAATACAATTTTTCACACAGTAACTAAGAAACATATGTAGTTTTAAATTGAAGCTGCAGTAAATAAACCATATATAAAGAACTCATGCTACAAGGTTAACAGGATGAAGCTGAGGTCAATTTTGTTATGTATCTAATTGTGCAAAAAGTAGATACCATGAAGCTATTGCATCTTCATGATTTGTTAATAATCATGCAGTTAACTGCAAATGATGTTAATGTCACAATATATTAATCTATGTTAAGTTCGCTACCCATTGTTCAAAATATTGACTTGAATAGTTGATCCAACTTGTAGTTTAACTTTTGTTACCCATTGTTCTTATTAAATTCAAATGCAAGAGAATGAGTAAAAGATTAATATAATTAAAAAATGAATCTAGCCTACAAATAAACTAATTTGGATATGAAGCACAAGGAAAATGTATATAATTTATGGAAATTGAAATAAGAAAGTCTTAATGTTATGTGAAGGACATAGGTAATTTACAAATTTTTACTAAGTTTAAAAGGACATTGTACATCAATTACAAACACGGCCAAAATAAGACATAGTTCATTGTTGGATTGGGAAACTCGAAGACAAGTAGCATGCCTGTGTTTCACAAAAAGCCTTCCATCCTGCTCCAATTTTTGTTGTTTTCCTCCAGTGGTTGTAAACAATGTGGCATTCCACAATATCTTCCAGGTTCAAATGCTCAAATCCTATCTTTCATGAAATAATACATGCTGCTAGGTATATCCTGGCGTTAACAAACATTAATGTGAGAATTGGAAGAAATTCAAAATTTGTCCGGTAAAGGATAATTGAATAATTCAATATTGTGTTAAGTCACTTACCAAGCTGCTGCAACTAATTTTGTATTCATTAAGAAGCATTGTGAAAGTCATCGAGTTCGGCACTTGATGATATAATGAGTGCCACTTTAGGAAGGATTTTGCAAGGCTGGTGGTTTTGTATATGGTGAGAAAAAAGACACTTTGACCATGGTGGGTCAGCATCACTTGGTGATCTCCAGTCAATTGATGAGAACGCCTAAGTGCTTTCCACCCTGAGACAATGGTAGGGCTTTCATTCCATGTATTACATCAACATGTATATGAAAAAGTGAAGTCAATTTTAGCTCTACTGTAATAAGAAAGATGGAGCAACTACTCCTGATAACAATATGTCTCCAATCTTGATACTTAGTAGCTTAAAGTCTTACAAAGTCATGTTTTTTATTCAAAAATAAAACTTGCACCATTACACTGTGATTCCATTCTTTCACAACAGACTATAACAAAAAAAATCAAACTAATTTTGGCTTACATGACATGTACTGCAAACACCAGTGTTAAACATTACAATCAACATACATGCATACAACATTTAACTGAAATCTCTTGCTGCATACATTCATGCAATTCTTATTCAAACAATAGCACCAAATCATTATAGTGTAATCCTAAAATGATATCCTGTCTATACAAACACATGTTACGATCTTAGGAGCAATAGAGCTTCTTAATGGCTCCTGTTAACACAATTGTCATTATGCAAGAACTGTATATGAATTTCCTAGCTTGTAGTTAATCTCAGCTGTGTTAAATATCTTGCAAGACTGTTACAACAACTTGGTTTTCATCAAATTCAGCAAGATGTTGATGTGATGAACCAAATTATGCAAAAACTTGATCTCATGAAGGTGTTTAAACATACACTAGAATAAAGGACCCTGCATGGAAAAGTGACGCTTATCAGTTAAAAATAGAAGTTGCACCATTACATTGTTGTACTATTTATTCCCAACACAGTATAATACAGAAAATTAAAGTAATCCCAATGAATGGTGCTATTCATTAGACGGACCAACCCATCAAATTGTAAACACATGTTTTTACCTTGATGTATCACACAAATGCTGCAAGAACTTGATGTCATGAAAGTGTTCCAACATTCCTTGCAGTAAACAAACCAACCAATGTTTTCTTGCATAATGAAGCTAGTTCCCTCAGGTCACCTATATTGTCACCACTTCATTCATGATAATTACGGCTCATGTTCATACTGCTGGCAAACACAAAGAAGTGTATTTGAACTGCCTAGGTTATAGATAATGTTAACTCTATCAAAAAATTCGAAAGAGCTTTACAACAACTTGGCTTGTATCAAATTGAACACTATATTGATGTCATCAACCGAATTCTCCAAAAACTTGATGTCATGGAGGTATCCAAACATACACTGCAATGAAGGACCCTGCATGGAAAAGTGATGCTATGAGTCAAAAATAAAAGTTCACCATATCACTGGGATACCATTTATTCCCAACACTGTAACACATAGAAAATCAAACTAATTCCAAGCAATAGTGTTATTCTTTGTAGAGACCAAACCATTATAGTGTGAATGCATGTTTTTTTTACCTTGATGTATGAAACAAATGCTGCAACAACTTGACGCCATTCACATGTTCCGACATATATTGCATTAAACAACCCTGGATTGAACAGGTTAGTCATGAGTATCAATAGCTTTTGATATCATTGTTGGATCAAGTGGCCTCAGAATAATTAAAAAGGGGGGGTTGAATTAATTATTCCTAAACCTTTACTAATTAAAAATTTACTCTTCTAATGCTTTTACTATGTTGTTAAGTAAATGGAGAATAGAAAAGAAACTTAACCAAAAGTAAAAGCAAGAATTAAAGTGCACATCGGAAATTAAAAGAGTAGGGAAGAAGGAGACAAACACACAAGATTTTTATACTGGTTCGACAACAACCCGTGCCTACATCCAGTCCCCAAGCGACCTGCGGTCCTTGAGATTTCTTTTCAACCTTGTAAAAATCCTTTTACAAGCAAAGATCCACAAGGGCTGCTGTGGTGTTTCGCCCTGCGCCTGCCTGGGGACGCAGTACTTCTTGACGAAAGCTCGATTAGTAGGGGGCCTGATGCCCTTGCCGGAGGTGACAAGCACTCCGTAGAACTGACAGAGACCCGTAATTAGAGCTTGACAACTCCAAGACCCTATTGGACTTCTTCAGGTTCACTGGGTGTTTTGCAGGCACGATCCCTGCAAACAATAGATGAAATCAGAAATCAGTTGAGCGATGTGCATACTTACCTATGATGACGTGACCTTGCCGGGGGGAACGGGCACCCTGTAGGACTACAGAGGCCCGTAACCAGAGCTGGAAACCTCAGGGCCCTGTTGGACTTCTCCGGGTCCACTGGGTGTCTTTGTGGGTGCGATTCCTGCAAACAATAGATGGTATCAGAAATCAGTTGAACCATCTGTATACTTACCTATGACCTTGCTGGGGGAACGGGCACCCTATAGGGCTGACAGAGGCCCGTAACCAGAGCTGGAAACCCCAGGGCCCTGTTGGACTTCTTCGGGCCCACTGGGCGACTTGTGAGCATGATCCCTGCAAACAATAGATTACATCATAAATCAATTGAGCCATGTGCATACTTACCTATGTCATGACGGCACAGACCAACCGATACATATGTAGGGGGAGATTGGCATTGTGGTCGCCGGGCAGAATGTTACTAAATAGCAATGTCATCCATATCCATGTAAAAGTGGTCATGTTGGTGCGCATGATCCACACTCGTCTTTTTGCAGTGGCACGGGTGAAATCTTGCCCCGGTATGCATAGTAGATGCGTGATAGCCTTCCTTTCTGGATGTGCTCGCACAGTTGGTCGCCCTCCAATATCAGGGGGTGGCCCAGGAACTGATAAAAGGAAACTAACTGGCCCCTTAACCGGGAGCGCAAGTCTCGGTTAAGCATCTAAGGGCAAAGGACCTTATATTCTCCTAAGGTGTGGATATGGAGTACACTGAAAATGAGGACGCGTAGCCCTCTAAAGGCGAGGGCGTGTAGCCCTCTGCAGGCAAGGATGTGAAGTCCTCTGATGGCAAGGACATATAGTCCTCTAAAGGTGATAGGTACTAGTACCCAAGGGTCCACCTTTATGAGAAGCAAGAGATCGACTCATCGAGAGGGCCGGTCATCCAACAAGATTGGACACGAAATGTAGGAAATCTATGCAGTTAACATGATTTTTAGGGATGCAGACGCATGCAACCTTTGTCGTGAAATTTGGTAATGCTGACCTCATATGAAACAATGCAATGCAATGGAAAGTTGTACAATGTTCATGACAGTCTTTCCCAATTTTGTGATTTTGATTTTGATTTAATTTTTTTTTTTTTTGGAAAACACAGATTGACTGTCCTTTTGAAAAAGGTGATAATTCATGCAACCCTATCCTATCTTTTGCAAATCTCTCCGGGAACTCCCTCAAAGTGTATGTTCTGGTTGATTTAGTCACTTGACCATTTTGGAGTGACGGGAATGGAGTCGTTTGACGTTTAATCAATCTATTGAAATTCCAAGGTGATGCAAGCTCCATTGGAGCTTGTAGGCCTAGGATCTTCTTCATCAATGGATTCCTTTGCTTCTTGGAAGATGAATGGCAGCAGAATGGAGAAAGGGAGAGAGAGAGGAGACGCCACTTCAAGGAGAAGATGAGTCTAGAAGAAGCTCACCACCATAGGAGGCCATGGATAAGAGCTTGTAGGAAGAAGGAGATGAATGAAGGGAAAGGGAGAGAAGAGCACGAAATTTTGTGCTCTAAATGAGCTTTGAAATCTGAAGTTTAATATTCAAATGATCAAAGTTGAAAAAAATGCACACACATGACCTCTATTTATAGCCTAAGTGTCACACAAAATTGGAGGGAAATTCAAATTTCACTTGAATTTGAAATTGAATTTGTGGAGCCAAACTTTGGAGCCAAAATTTCACTAATTATGATTAGTGAATTTTAGTTATGGTTCAGCCCACTAATCCAAGATCAATTCCAAGATTCTCCACTAAGTGTGCTTAGGTGTCATGAGGCATGAAAAGCATGAAGGACATGCACAAAGTGTGACTATATGATGTGGCAATGGGGTGTAGTAAGCAAATGCTCACCTCCCCCTCTAAAATTTAATTGGATTGGGCTTCTACCAATTCAATTAAATTTATTTCCAATCACACACATCAAATATCCACTTAGTGCATGTGAAATTACAAAACTACCCCTAATACAAAAACTAGTCTAGGTGCCCTAAAATACAAGGGCTGAAAAATCCTATATTTCTAGGGTACCCTACCTACATTATGGAGCCCTAAATACAAGGCCCAAAAATAATGAAACTTTAATCTAATATTTACAAAGATAAGTGGGCTCGTACTTAGCCCATGGGCCCGAAATCTACCCTAAGGCTCATAAGAACCCTAGGGTCTTCTCTTGCATCTCTGGCCCAATCTACTTGGAGTTTTCTATCCAATGCCCTTGCGGGGTAGGATTGCATCACAAGGCTTGTCTCCCCTTTTTTTTTCTTGTTTAAAAACATCGACGGGTGAGAACTTTTGATCTGCCCCTATGTTCACTTAAGGCTCATGCACGATGCCCCTCATTGCCCCAGTGTAAGGCTTTGAGGTACCAATTGTTATCTTTTGTCATGACCTTGTAGCTGGGAACCTATTGGGTGAAAACTTCTAATCTGCCCCTAGGTTCGCTTGAGGTTTTTGTATGGTGCCTTTCATTGCCCCAGTGTAAGGCTTGGAGGTACAATCGTTGTCTTTCGTCATGACCTTGTAGCAAGGAACCTATTGGGTGAGAACTTCTAATCTGCCCCTAGGTTCGTTTGAGGTTTATGCATGTGGCCTTTCATTGCCCAGTGTAGGGCTTTGAGGTACAATCGTTGTCTTGTTTTCACAACCTCGCAGTGGGGAAGAATGAAAGATGTAGTTGATTCTTGCAAAAAGAATTTACCAAGGATGAGAAATAGTTGAAGGATCTTTCAGTTGATGGATTAAGTCAAATGACTCCTATGTAGAAGCAAGATGTTTTGATGTCTTGATGATGCTAAAGGATCAAGTGCTTCTAACTTTTACTCAAGACAAGAATCCAAGAAAATCAAGATATATGATCAAGTTGATCTCTAGAATCTTTAGGAAGAAGTTTCCAAATTGAAAATACAAAAGGTTAGACCAAAGAATTCTATCATTTCAAATTGAGATTTGCTCTCTGGTAATCGATTACCAGCAGTTGAAAATGTTTTAATTCAAATTTTTAAAATCTGTAATCGATTACACAAGTCTTGTAATTGATTACCAGAGGGGATTTTCAGAATATAATTCCCAAGAGTCACATCTATTCAAATGTTTTATGAACGTCCATTCAAATGTTTTAAAGAGAGTTTTCATTGACCAAACAGTTTTATCCTCTCAAAAGATTAAGAGTTTTTCTGAACTGGAATGTTTTATCCTCTCAAAAGATTCCTTGGTCGACCACTTGCATATTCCATAAGGAATTTTGATTGATCTTCATTGTACAATCTATCTCTTTTAAGAGAGATTTCTTCTTCTCTTCTTCTTATTTCTGAAAAGGGATTAAGAGACCGTGGGTCTCTTGTTGTAGGGGATTCTTGAACACAAGGGAAGGGTTGTCCCTGTGTGCATTGTTAATCCGAAAAGAGAGAGTGAAAGTTTAATTGGGGAATAATCTTTGTATCTTAATTCAACCCCCTTTTTTTTCTTAAGGTAACTAAGGCCATTTGTCCAACATCCTATTCTTGATAACTCACTTCTCTCTAAAAAGACAAACTTTCCGGAATGATAAAATGAGCTCGCATGAACGTCTTGAAAACACAGTCAATCAAATGGCCTCTTTTTTTTTTTTTTGAACTTCTTTTTTTTATTTTTATATTTTTATATTTTTTTTATTTTTATTTCTGAAACTTATTTGTTTTGAACTTTATTTGTTGTTTTACGGCAACCCCAACAACGCGCAAGACGAGTAATCTCTGATTGAACGGTCTTGGAAGTCCAAACTCAGGAGCACAGGTCGCTTGAGCAAACAGACCAATGGCTTGCACCCACTTCCGGTGAAAGTTGAAAATCCTGAGGAGTCATTAGAGACATCTAACAACAACTTTCAAAATTGCCCCATGGGTGGCATCTCTTGTCAATGTCAGGATTTACACGCGATTCTCCTCAAATTTCAGCCAGCCCACATCAATTAGACCTTGCACCTTACGCTTCAGAGCCCTACAATGCTCAATGGAATGCCCCGGGGCTTCTCCGTGACAAGCACACGTTGCGTTCGAGTCGTATTCTCGGAGAAATGGAGGTTGATGAACCTTGGTTGGGGTTATGGCTACCATTGAATTATCAAGTAGATATGGGAGCAAGTCAGCATAGGACACTGGAATTGGGGTGAATTCTACAGGCTTTCTCGCTGCAAAATTCATTTCTTGGTTGGTGCTCTTCGTTTGTGCTAAAGGTGATGTTCGTCATTGGAAGTGTGGAAGACAGACTTTGTGGTTGTTTTAGGGATGGCCTTTGTGGATAACTGGGCGGTGGGTAAGGAGAAGGTTTGTTATTGGCTGAGTAATGACATTGTTGGGTTGGTGGGAAACTTGGCGGTATAGGAATGGCAGTCACAGCACGGGCTTCTCCTTCATCCTCACCCTCTTCATTTGCCCCAGTTTTTTTTTGCATTTATCAAAGCAAGATGATCAGATTTGCCTCTTTTTAGACCCACTTCGATCATTTCGCCGGCGAAGACCAAATCCGCAAAGCTTGAAGGTGTGTAACCCACCATTTTCCATATTAAAATACTGGTAATGTGTCTACTATCATTGTCATCATTTTTTCGTCATTGAGGTGCCACTTGAGTTGCCAAGTTTTCCACCTTTGGGCGTATTCTTTGAAAGATCCGTGCCCCCTTTTTGCACATGTTCTGTAGTTGCATCCTATCCAAAGCCATTATACTGACGCAGCCTAACAAAGGCAACCATTAGGTCCTTCCATGAATGGACTCGGGAAGGTTCCAAGTTAGTGTACCAGGTAACAGCTACGCCAGTAAGACTTTCTTTGGAAGGAATGTATAAAAAATTCCTCATCTTTTGCGTATGCCCCCATCTTCCGACAATACATCTTTAGATGGTTCTTAGGGCAAGTAATCCCCTTGTACTTGTCAAAGTCCAGCACCTTGAACTTGAGAGGGGTGATGATATTGGGTACTAGGAACAACTCTTCTAGGTTAGCAAAGGCATAATCTTCACCTCCTTCAATGGCCATGAGCCTTTCTTCTAGATGATCCAGCTTTCCCATTTCTGCCATAGCATGCGGGTTTTTACTTGTCGTGGAATGCAAGAGGTGTAGTTATGGGTGATACTGAGGACCTTCCGAAGTGTTTTCAAGGGGTATACCACCAACTGCTTGCCCTTCAGTGGCATATTCGAGCCAAGGCTCGAAGTCGGCTAGATTGTGATGGGGAATTTCATGTGTCTTCCCCATGGTTTAAGAGACATGTGCATGATCAGTTTGGGGTTGTTGGCTCTCAATGGGTATAGGAGTGGAGTTATTGACATTCTTATTGGGAGTGTACACCACATTGGGTGGCGTATAGTTGAGAGGCAAGCCATATGGCGGGAAGGCGTGCTCGTTTTGAATTTGCACATCATGAGGGCCGCCCGTACTTCCCAAATCTTTGCCTACCATATCTGAGGTTGGATGATTCATTTGGTTGATGCCGGATGGGGACATCAGGTTCACCTTAGCAACAACACTGGTAGCGGCAATTGCAACCGCATTGGCTTCCATTATCTTCTTCACGCTCAACATGGCCTCCATCATTGCGGCCATTTGCTCTTTCATGGCCTCCATGTTAGCCTCCATCTTCTATTGTATCTCCTCTACTTCACCCATTACTCTAGCTCTAGCACAAGTTCGGTGAGGGCACCGTAAAGCATGTTTTTTTTTCTTTTTTATAACAATGATTAGGTTCTCTTTTTCTTTTCAAGGAAAGAATGCAATGAGCAATGCAACCAATGAACAACATAGATGTATGCGAATGATGCCCAATTGAAGTATTGCGAATTTGTACATTGGATATGAGGTTGAATCAATTTAGATTTTCAACATGGTCCATGACATCTTCGTCAAGGTGAAACTAGAAGTAACAAGGACATTAACAGTCCTAAATGTGTTTGGTAGTAGACGAAACAACGATGTAACCCGATCCATCTTTTGCCCCAAATACGGACATGAGAGCCCGGAAAATTATCTCTCCTTATTGCGCATTTGGGGGGCGCAGTGCCCCATGTGTGCAGTTAAGAAGACGATATGGATCTTCCGGCTTCCCATGACAAAAGACGAGACCCACATACAACGCATGTGTGACGGTATGATGCAGATGCGCATGCATGAAATGGAAAGAAAACAACACAAAGGGGTAATTCACACATACGAGACTACAGAGATCCAACTTTAATGCTACGTTTTGGGCATGATGGTGCCTCAACGTAGTATTAAAAAGGTTACGTATTACTCTAAAGAAACCAAACATCACTAGCAAAACTGTAAACTAGTGCTATTTACCAAAAAAATGCATGAGAACGAATGGCACGGAGCATGTTTGCTCTTTGCCCCTATTTGGAAACCTATAGGACAATATCTAGGGGTCTCTAATAACTACCCCCCAACTATTCATAACTCACACGGCTGTTCTCTAGAGGTATCATCACTCAAGATAATAATATTGTGGCGGTATGGAATACCAGCGACAACACATTATAAAGAGAGAAAGCTCTAGACGAGGTTTCACTATTATCAAGCAAGTCGGAGACCTAGCATAATGATAGATTCACCTCCACTCCTTAAATTCCCATGAACCCGGGTGTAGGGCCCCTTTTTTACTTAAACCCGTGGGTGCTTAGAATGTAGTGTAAAGAATGCGAAATAGACAACAATTATTTACATTTTACACAGTTCAATAAAAGCACACCCAAAGTTTCACAATTCCACAATTCCTAAAATAGGCCTAACTCACAAAAAGGTCCCCAGTGGAGTCGCCAACTGTCGCAACGTGCCCTTCGCGGGCGAGCGAGGGCGAGGCTCACGGGTGCGCTTTCCAAAGGAGGAAAGATGCACGGAGTCACCACCAACGTTTATTTGTGGAAAACGTCGGGAAAACCGAAGGAAACCGGTCAAAATGAAAATTCTAAGTTCGGGAGTTGTATTTACGCTTGAGGAAGGTATTAGCACCTCTTACGTTTGTCTCGAAAGACAACAACCTATTTTTTAGAATTGTGGAATTTTGTTATCTTAACTTTTATTTCTTTTTATTTTTTGAGGTCGACAAAAGCGGGGCTTTTGCTCCTACGTACCCTCCTTTGGAGAGGAAATCAGACCTACGTAGTTCTTTCTTAAGCGTGAATCAAGTGATTCTTTTTACTTGAAAGGTGATCATTTTAAGGCATTGGACCTTAAAAATGATCCATTTTACTTGGTAAGAAACTGAAATGATAAACTTTCAAAACCCTATTTTTGTGGACGAGCTTGACTAGGCGAGTTGATTTTAGCCTTAGTTTCACTTTTGTTATTAGTCAATTCAATTAAGAATGAGAGATCCCAAAGAGAAAACGTCCGATTGATTTTTCGCTTTTATTTTACTAAAAGACATTTTTTGAATTATTATATTATTATTTTACCTCTTTTTTGATTTCCTACGTGGTTACGGCACGACCGAACGGTCGGAATTCATTTTAACCAAAATTAACGGATGATACAATACAAACGATCGGTGGAAATTTATTTTATTTTTAGATTAAGCGAGAAATGACTTAAATAAATGGCTTAAGCACGTCAAAAGGGGGTATGGAAAGTAAATGAAACGAGAATAAAAATACACAAAACAAATAGGGACCACCACGAGTACATAGAATGAATTGAAAAGCTCGATTTGGAAACTTACCCGTTGAAGAACGAAGAACGGATGAAGAACGGTGAATAACGGAGGAAAACCTTCACGGATTTGCTTACGGAAACCTCTCAGAAGCGTTACGGAAGCACCTCGGCTTGGATTTTCTTCACGGAAACAATTTTCCTAAGCAAATTCGAAAGAGAGAGAAGTGCCTAAGGGGCTGAACCCTTTTCTTCTTCACTTCTTCCCCTATTTATAGCAAAATAGGGGAGAAGCTTGCCGCCCAGCTCACCCAGGTGAGCAGGGTTGCTTCCTCCAAAAGCAACAACCTTCTGGAGGAATCATCTAGAGGGCCCAAGTGGGCCTGGTTGCTATTTACACCCCCCTTTTTACTAAACGCACCCTCATTTTCTATTTTTTTGTAATTCTTTTTCCGTAACGTTACGAAACTTTACGAATTTCGTAACGATGCTTATTTTCCTTCCGCAAGGGTATGAATCCTTACGGATTATGTATTTACTCTTTTTTGGCTTTCAAAGAAGTTACGGAAACTCACGGATTGCGCAAAAACACCTCTTTTCGATTTCCGCCACATTATGGAATTTCACGGATTACGCAAGCCTGCTTCCTTTCGATTTCTGAGACGTCTCGGGACTTCATTTATTGCATGTCATCAAGTAATAATCTCCGGACGAAATTAGGGTATGACACACAACAATAATAATAACTGGGAATTTAAAGGATACTAGGCTGCCTCTCAGCAGCACTTCCCGCTCATCTGGAGCTGGACATGGGACGAAGATCCGTCGATCATGGGCCTAGCCTCTACTCACGTTCGTCCCTAAGTACCTGAAGGCAGGAAATGACATTGCACGGCAAATCATGGCCACATTACCATTTACCTCGATTTGTCTTTGTCTTTGGATTTGGCTCGGTATTTGACCATCGCCTAAGACGATCCTGCTCCTGTCATAAGATAACAGATATGCATGTGTATGCGTATGCATGAGCGTTTTCAAATGCAATAATCTTTTTAGTGAAAGCTGGTCGGGTTCAGTTTCATTTAAGCGCTTGGGGCATCCCATGGACTGAGCGAAAAGGCTCTGGTTATCAAATACAACACATATTTTAAAGCACAACGCGAGGACTGGACCCTCAATCCTATGTTCTTTTCTTTTAAAAGACTACGATGAGAAAATTACAGAAGACAGGAATCCCTGGGGGAAACCAAGAAGAAACTCACAAAAATAATAAAAAACATGCAATGACTTCCTCAATTGCCCCAGATCTTAAGCGTAGTATCGCTTGACAACATCGGAGTTCACGGGTGAAGGTAGCTCTTCGCCATCCATGTTGGCGAGCACCAGGGCCCCTCCGGAGAAAGCCCTTTTTAAAACGAAAGGCCCTTCGTAGTTCGGGCCCACTTTCCTCTGTTGTCTTTCAGAGCTTGGGAGACTTTCTTCAGCACCAAGTCCCCTTCGTTGAACCGGCGCAGGCGTACCTTCTTATCAAAAGCGTTCTTCACTCGTTTCTGATATAAACGCCCGTGACTTATGACGGCCAAACACTTGCCTTCTATGAGATTAAGCTGATCGAAACGTGCTTGGGCCCATTCCGATTCCTTTAATCCGGATTCCGCCAAGATTCTGAATGACGGGACTTCCACCTCAAACGGTAGCAACCTCCATTCCATATACCAACGAGAACGGTGTTGCCCCGGTTGACGTGCACACTGAGGTCCGATAACCATGTAACGCGAATGGGAGCATCTCGTGCCAATCGTTGTATGACACGGTCATCTTCTGGATAATCTTCTTGATATTCTTATTGGCTGCCTCCACGGCTCCGTTCATCTTTGGTCTGTAGGGTGTGGAATTGTGATGTTGGATCTTAAACTCCTCGCACATTTCCCCCATCATCTTGTTATTCAAGTTGGTGACATTATCTGTGATAATCTTAATGAACCTGACCACCACACTCCTGGTGACGCTAGCGTACGACATGGCTTCGACCCACATAGTGAAGTAATCGATCGCCACTAGGATGAAACAGTGTCTGTTCGCAGCTTTGGGCTCTATGGCCCCAATCACATCTATTCCTCACATAGAAAACGACCACGGTGCGGCCAAGACATTCAGAGGCAAGGGCAGAGCGTTGACATTGTCTGCAAACGTCTGGCATTTGTGACACTTCCTCACATGGAGACAACAATCACTCTCCATGGTGAACCAATAGTAAACCGCCCTTAAGATCTTCCTAGCCATGACGTACCCATTAGCGTGCATGCCAAAAGAGCCCTCATGGACCTCCCCCAGCATGTTCTCTGCTTCCTTAGCGTTCATGCAGCGTAGCAGAACCATGTCATGGTTTCTCTTATATAGTATGCTTCCGCTCACGAAAAAGCCGACCGCCAATCTCCTCAACGTCCTTTTGTCGTTGTCGGAAGCCTCTGGTGGGTACTCTTTGCTTTCAACGTATCGCTTGATATCGAAATACCAAGGCTTACCATCCCGCTCTTCTTCCACCAGACAACAATGTGCGGGTGTGCCACGACACCTGAACTCAATGTGCGGTAGGTCTCCATGCGGTGTTAGCTGGAACATGGATGCTAACGTGGCAAGCGCATCCGCCATTTGATTTTTCTCTCGGGGAACGTGATGGAAGGATATCTCATCAAAGAAACCAGCCAATTCCTTGATATAGGCCTGGTAGGGTATCAGCTTGTGGTCTCTAGTTTCCCATTCCCCTCTTAGCTGGTGAATCACCTGCGCCGAGTCTCCGTACACCTTGAGTAGCTTGACATTGAAGTCAATTGCTGCCTGGACGGTCAGGGTGCATGCTTCATATTCAGTCATGTTGTTGGTGCAGTCGAACCCCAGCTTGGCTGTGAAAGGTATTCATTAATTGTCCGGAGAGACCAATGCTGCCCCAATGCCATTGCCTAAAATGTTTGACGCTCCATCAAACCACACGATCCACTTGTCCTGGTCCTCGTCTAGCTTTTCCTCAAACAAGGCCATGATGTCCTTATCCGGGAACTCGGGATGCATGGGTTGATAGTCGTTGAGAGGCTGCTGAGCCAAATAATCCGCCAAGGCGCTTCCCTTTATCGCCTTTTGGGTGACATAGACTATATCGAACTCGGATAACAAAACCTGCCACCGAGCGATCCGCCCCGTTAGAGCAGGCTTCTCAAAGATGTACTTGACCTGGTCCATCTTGGATATCAGCCAAGTGGTATGGCTCAACATGTATTGTCTTAGACGGTGGGACGCCCAGACTAAAGCACAACACGCTCTTTCCAGCAAGGAGTAGTTCATTTCACAGGCCATGAACTTCTTACTCAAGTAGTAGACAACACGCTCTCTTTTCCCGGACTCGTCATGTTGCCCTAGCATACACCCCATTGACTCGTCCAAAATCGTCATATACAAGATGAGAGGTCTTCCGGGCACCGGAGAAATAAGCACGGGAGGGTTCATGAGGCACTGTTTGATCCTTCCAAACGTCTCTTGACAGTCCTCGTTCCAGCAGATGGATTGGTTTTTGCGTAAGAGCTTGAACAATGGCTCACAGATAGCGGTGAGCTGTGATATGAATCTGGCAATGTAGTTGAAACGCCCCAGGAAACCCCGGATCTGCCTCTCGGTACGCAGTTCTGGCATTTCAAGGATGGCTTTCACCTTTTCAGGATCCACCTCTATCCCTTTCTGGCTTACGATGAAACCCAGTAATTTCCCTGACTTGACCCCGAAGGTGCACTTAGCGAGGTTTAACCTCAATCAATACTTCCTAAGCCTTTCGAACAACTTCCGCAAGTTGACAAGGTGTTCCTCCTCAGTCTTAGACTTGGCGATCATGTCGTCCACATAGACCTCAATTTCTCGGTGCATCATATCGTGGAACAAAGCCACCATACCCCGTTGATAAATTGCCCCGGTGTTCTTGAGCCCAAAGGACATCACCTTATAACAAAACGTCCCCCACAGGGTGACGAAGGTAGTCTTTTCCATATCCTTTAGCGCCATTTTTATTTGATTGTAACCGGAGAACCCATCCATGAAGGAAAATAGAGCGAAATTGGCTGTATTATCCACAAGGATATCGATGTGCAGCAGAGGGAAATTGTCCTTGGGACTGGCTCGATTCAGGTCTCGATAATCTACGCACATTCATACCTTCCCATCCTTCCTAGGGACTGGTACAATGTTGGCAACCCATTCCGGGTACCAAGCGACAGCCAAAAAACCAACGTCAAATTGTTTCTTTACCTCTTCTTTTATTTTCAAGGACCTCTCGGGCTTCATCCTCCTCAGCTTTTGTTTTACCGGGGAACACTCAGGATTTAGACGTAATATGTGTTGTACGATGCCAGAACTCAAACTGGGCATATCTTGGTATGACCAGACAAAGATTTCTTGGTAGTTTTTTAGCAGGGCCATCAATTCTTCACGGATGGGTGCGGTCATACTCGTACCTATCTTTACTTCCTTTTTCCCATTGCCGGTTCCTAAGTCTACTAGTTCTATCTCTTCTTGATAAGGCCCCATCTTAGTCCTCCTGAGTGACTATCTTCTCCAACTCTGGGGGAAGTCCCACATCCTCGTCCTCTTCACTCTCTGTCTGACCCGCTTCTCGCTTGAAATTGATGGTCGGGTCCCGAGTATTAGTACCTTTGAGGGACTCGTCATCGGATCTGGCGTTTTAAGCGTAAAGAAATAAACATGCAAATGAATGAGAATGGGTAGAGGCACAGGAACAGATGAAGAAAGATCTTTATATTATAAATTCAGGAACAAAACACATAATGCCTTAACAAAAGGAAACTCTAAAGCCTAGGCCCAACCATAGAGTTTAAAAGCCACAAAGGGTTACATTATGCTTATCGCATAAACGTCCGGGCGCTCCTCTACTCACCAATTTCCTAGTTGGAAACCAGGAGGACATGGTCGTACCAAATCCGACCTACTCAGGGAGTCATCCTCGCATATCGCGATGACTTGGCCTTCGTGTCTTAGACGCGTGCTCATAAAGCTCCTACTGATGTGGCAGGGCGGGACCCCTTCGACTTGTCATCCCAACCGCGAACCTTGACCTCTGCTCTTCCTTTCCACGATACTTTTCCTTATGTCCGCTTGCGTGGGTTTATAACCTAATCCAAACTTCCCGCGGTTTCCTCTGGTACTTACCAGGCTGGTTCTGCCGCCGTTGTTCTTGCCTAAACCCATTCCGGGCTCGTAGCCATACCCCAACATCACTCGAGCCACCATCATTGCCACCTCAAAAGATTGGAAGGCCATTTCCAATGACTCCTCCGCGGCTTCCACATATGGCATAAAGGACGAGCAACTTACCAAGATGTCTTCCTCCCCCGATACAATGACCAAATGCCCCTCCACTAAGAACTTCAATTTTTGGTGGAGTGTAGAGGGAACGAATCCCACCAAGTGGATCCACAGGCGTCCCAAAAGACAGTTGTAAGCCGGGTTAATATCCATCACTTGGAACGTAACCTGACAGGTATGGGGCCCTATCCGTACAGGGAGGTCGATCTCTCCCCTCACCTCTCGGCGGCTGCCATCGAAGGCACAGACCACCATGGAACTTGGCCTTAGATGGTAAGTGTTAAACGACAATTTCTCCAACGTGCTTTTGGGCATTAGTTTAAACTAGAGCCGTTATCGATGAGTACCTTGGCCACGACGTGGTCCATGCATTTGACTGACACATGCAAAGCCCTGTTATGCCCTCTCCCCTCGGCAGGGATTTCCTCTTCAGCGAAGGCGAGATAGTTGTTGGCAATGATGTTATTGATGAGTCCCCCAAAGCCTTCTACGGAGATGTCTTGGGCTACATGAGCTTCGTTCAAGACCTTTACTAGCAAAGCCCGATGAGGCTCAGAGCTCATGAGCAGTTCCATAAGAGAGACTCTGGCCGGGGTTTTGTTGAGCTGCTCAATGACCTTGAACTCGCTTTGTTGAATAATGCGGAGGAACTCGCCTGCCTCCTCTAGCAATACTTCTTTCTTGCCACCACCATCCTTTTTCTCAGAAAAACCTTTCATTGGAATATCCTCGTCCGGAGCGGGGATCACTTTGTCATTTTGTTCTTCCGCTATCTTCACCTTCCCTTTAGCGTTTGCAGGCTGTGTTGGCAGGTCAGGGGGTGTGAACACACGACCGTTGCGGGTCATGCCGCTCAGCCCCATGATATTGGTTACCTTGGCTGACAACGAGCTGATGTCGGTGGCTTCTTCCTTCCTTTCGCTTGGAGGCGCATACCTCCACGGAACTGCGTGGCTATTTTGGTATGGAAACAGAATAGGTCTAACTACTGAGGGGTATCGGGGCGTTTGGGGAGCTGCGTCTCTGGTGAAATATATCACCAAAGGCTTAGGCCTTCCAAGACCTTCCTCATCTGCGGACTGCATGCATATGTGCTGCTCTTCACCCCCTTCATCGCTGACTTCCAACCAACCTTGGTCTATCATTTGTTGCAACAGGTCCTCTACTACTAAACATGCTTCCATGTTATGTAGTGCGCCAGGCTGCATCAAACAGGAATCTTCCTCATGTCCACCATGAGGAATTACACCCCCCTTTTGTAGGGCCTCGTAGATAAACCTTCTGAGGGTCATCACGTCCTTCAAAGGCTTGGACCTGCACGGCCTACCTGACTCGACGACATTAACCACTCCCCCTCCATGATTGGCAAGCGGGTTTGTTTTTACGTTGGGCCGGTCCTCTTAAAACATCAACCATCCGGCTTCTATCAAATTTTGGACCTTGTGTTTAAAGGCCAGGCATTGTTCGGTGGAGTGACCCGGGGTTTTCCCATGGTATGCTCAAGTTGCGTCAGGGTTATACTACTTTGGGAAAGGAGGCTGGTAGATCTTTCCGGGAGATATCACAACCATCTTGTTGGCGACGTGGGATGGCAAGAGGTCTTCATACGTCATTGGGATTGAGGTGAATGTTGGCCTCGGGGGAAAGTTCCTTATCGTGTTGGAACCGGTGCCAAAGTGGGCATTGCCGGCCGGGCGAGTCGGGGTTGGATTCGTAGCTTGGGGGGTCTCCCTTTGGATGGGCGTAGGTGCCCTAGTTTGTACGAGTGCTGAGTTGGAGGAGTCCCCAACATGAGCTAAGAAGCTCGGGTGATGTTGCGCATACAGGTGGGTACCGTGGGAGATCTGTGGCGACTTGGTCCATGCGGGTGCTGAAGTGACGGCATGGGTATCTCCTTCCTTCCTCTTTGCCCCAGTTGTTGCGATCCTCCTAGCGTTGGTACCTGTGGAGGAGACGTAATTGAACTTCCCTCTCTTCAAGCCCACTTCGATTCTTTCCCTAGCAAATACCAAGTCTGCGAATCTGGAGGGCATGTAGCCTACTAATTTCTCATAGTAAAACACCGGCAAGGTGTCTACCATCATGGTAATCATTTCCCTTTCGACCATGGGAGGGGCTACTTGCGCTGCCAGGTCCTTCCAACGCTGAGCGTACTCTTTAAAGGACTCGCTTTCTTTTCTAACCATGTTCTGCAACTGAGTCCGATCGGGAGCCATATCGGAGTTGTACTGATATTGCCTAAGGAAGGCAGTAATCAGATTCTTCCAAGTGTGGATGCGGGAAGCTTCCAGATTAGTGTACTAGACGACCGCAGCTCCGGCGAAGCTATCTTGGAAGAAGTGCATCAACAACTTTTCATCCCTAGAATGTGCCCCTTTGTACCTGTCTAAATCAGGTACCTTGAATTTTGGGGGGATGACAACGTCCGGTAATAAGCAAAGATCCGCCATGTCCGTGAACGGATAGTCGCCAAAGCCTTCAACAGCTTTCAATCTCTCTTTGATGAGATCGAGTTTCCTTTATTCTTCTGCTGCCGGGGGTGGCCCTTCTGTGGACAAGAATATTGGTTGTGCTGGGAGGTTTCAAGGTTCTCCCATGAGGTTGGGTTGAGGTAGTGTGTTAGGTGCCGGCCCTTCGACGGGGGCTGGGGAGTAGGAATCGATGTCTCCTTGGGCATGCTCTCTACGATCCTCGTGAACCTCGTCCGACTGTCGAGGAGGCTCCCCGTCAAGGATGGGGGAAGGGACATGACCCGCGTCATCACGCATGACTGGTGGCGTGTAATTAGGTGGAATCCATAAGGGTAAGCCACTCGATTGTATCCCAGATGGGGGTTACTGATGTGCCCCAATGTGCTTCTTTCTCGTCCTACCACGTTTGGGAGAGGATGGTGCGCGGTAACTGGGAGAGTTGGGTCTGCTTCGACAGCCGAACTAACAGCGGCAGTGATGGCCACGTTATTGGCATCCATCATGGAAGTCATTTGCTCTTTCAAAGCCGACATGTCGGCTTTCATCTGTTCTTGTATCTCCTCTTGGTCACCCATCGTCCTAGATTTGGATCTGGTGCGATAGGGATGCCTTGGGGCGCGTTTAGTTATGGCGTTTTTTCCTAAAAAACCAAACGTGAAGAGTACGAAAAAAAAATGAATGCATGCTAGAGATAAAATGCGGGAGTAATTTGATTCGCACTGATTTTTGGAGTAAAAATGCGGGATAAACTCATTTTATTCAGAAAGTTATAACTAGCAAAGATCTGAGTGACAATACAAACTTCCTAGTGGTTCCTAATTATATGGGTCATTAAGTCTATCATATGCTGACAATAGCTGAGAAGTCCGTGGATCTCCTCGGGGGCGGAGTAGGTGTCCGCCATTGCTTTGGTCTTGAACAACAATCGGGGAAGTTCTTGACTCCCGTTCAAAGTAAGAGCAAATCGGTCCATCCACATTGTTGCCTCTTGATGTAACAAGTCGATCACCCTTCCTCTAGCCTCCTTTTCCGCGTACACTCGGGCATACTCGTCCGCCACTTTGTGCTCGTGGGTTGTGGCTAGATTCAATTCTTCTTGATACTTGTTGACGATGGCTAACATGTTGGTCTCTGTCTCGCATAAATGCTAAGACAAGCTTCTCTTGGACCTTAGGCAAACCTTCAACTCATCCTTCAAGATCAAACTATCTACTCGTGATTGGTCCCTTTCCTCTCTTCAGAGCTTAAGCTCGCTGTTACTTCCCCACAGAGCCCCTCGAAATTTGTTCCGACCATGTTCTTCCCTACGAGCCCTTTTGGTCTCTTGTTCCAAGGCCTTGGTGGTAGCTATATTTACGTCTCTCAGTTTGGCATTCTCCTTTCGGATCTTAAGAACTGCTGATTTGAACCTTTCTTTGACTGTTTAGGCTTTCTCGAGTTCTGCCCTAAGGGCCTGCACCTCTTCGTCTTCCTCCGGTGCTTCAACTTCCACCCCTTTAGCGGTTCTCAAACTCGGGAGCCAATCCAGACCTTGCATGTGGGCTTTCACCCACCTACGGTAGCCGCCGATGGGCCCATTGTTACTGCCTCTGAGTTCCTTGTCCTTCTTTTGCACTATCTCCCATGCCTTGCGAACCTTCTGAAGTGCCTCCACGTTGGTGTTATTGAAACCTCATGCAATAATAGGTGCGAGCTCTTCCTCTAGTGGTGCCCCTCTCATAGGGTAGCCAAGCTGTCTTATAGCAAGAACGGGATTGTAACTGATGCAACCCCTTGTCCCCATCACGGGAACATTTGGAAATCCTCCGCACGAAATAAGAACCCCGGTTCTTCCTTCTTTCCATCGGGGGAACCAGTTGACAGACGCTCCTTCTTTGCTTGCTAAGAGTCGGTCCCAACTTCCCTCTCTTTTCTCTGTGCATGAACGGTGGCTTTCTAGCGGGCAAGCATGCCTCACCTCTTGGCGGAAAAGGTGCGAAACCAACCATACATAGAGGGTCGGAGTACAACAAACAATCCTTGTACTGCTCTTTTCACATCTTCGGTTGAAGGTGTCATATAGATCGGCTAGGATAACGACAACTGGGCTTTCCTTGCGGTCATGAAAGTCGAGAAAAGCGTCGATCGCCGCTAGGTCCACCAACCCATCCACATTTGGAAAGAGGACTCCTCCGAAGATCGAAAGTGCGAGGATGTCTATGAACGGGGCCCATTCGCCTCTACCTGCCAAGATTCTTGCTTTTGCCTCCAAACATTTTCTCGATACTCCAACCACCCCATTTTTGACTTGCTTTCTGTGGTCTAATTCATGCGCCGAGATTTGGACTATCTTAGAAATTCTAGCTAAAGAGGGATAGAATCCTGAGAAGAGGTATGGTTTCCTTCCCCCTAGAGGGCATCCCAAGATCTCTTCAACTTCTTCCACCATGGGCAATAGCTTGAAGTCCCCAAAGGTGAAGCACCTCAATGGTTGGTCATAATACTGGGCGAGGGAGGCAATGGCCTTTGTGGAGACCTCTGCCATGGCTAGGTCCCAGATTTTACCGTAAGCTTTGCAAAAAGCTTGTCGCTGGAGCTGACCCATCAACTGCCCTAACTCTTTTAGACTGGTGATTCCTAGGCTCTTGACCTTGACTTGATAGAACCTTTTTTTAAGCAAAGGCGCCTTACTTGATCACATGTTTTACTAAAGTGAAACAAAACCCAGTGCGAATCAAAACTCTGACATCTATCATGGGTGGAATGGATGAATGCATGAAGAAATGCATATGACATAGATGCATTTTATGAATACAGGAGCCCGGGGATTTGTCCCCTTCTTAGATACAACATTCTGGCAACATGGCGCCCGACGTATGCATTTAAGAAGGCGACATGGACCCTCCGTCGGTTTGACAAAGTGAGGGGATCAAGACGCAATTCGTGCATGATGCAGATGCAAAAGGCATAACACGGGGATGTACATAGTATGACACTATCCACAAATAATTATAAGCAAAGGCATATGTCATACCCTAATTTCGTCCGGGGACCATCCGTTGTTGGGATGCGACCCTCGTTTGACCACTTCGAGGTATTTGGCACCCATCGTTAGGCAATTTGTGAAGTTCCGAGACATGTCGGAAGCCAAAAGAAAAGCGTTGTAGCATAATCTGTGAAGTTCCGTGACATGGCGGAAATTAAAAGGAAGTGTTAGTGCGCAATCCGTAAAGTTTCGTAACGTTTCAGAAGGCAAAAAAGGGATGATTACGTTATCCGTAAGGTTCCGCAACATTACGGAAAGAAAACAAGTATCGTTACGAAATTCGTAAGTTTTCGTAACTTTATGGAAAAAGAATCACCAAAAAAAGGCAGTGGGTGTATTTAGTAAAAATGGGGGTTCAAATAGCAACCAGGACCACTTGGGCCTCCAAAAGGCGGTTGCTTCTGGAGGAAGCAACCTAGCTCGCCTGGGCGAGCTGGGTGGCATGCTCCTCCCCTATTTTCTTATAAATGGGGGGAGGAGTGAAGGAGAAAAATGTTCAACCCTCCTGGTATGTGAGATTCACTTAAAATTAGTGAAAAAAATTGTTTCCGTGAAGAAAATCCAAGCCGAGGCGCTTCCGTAACGTTTCCATGGGTAATTTCGCGATGATTTTCAACCGTTCTTCGTTCGTTCTTCGTCGTTCTTCGGTCTTCAACTGGTAAGTTCCCGAAATCGAACTTTTCAATTCATTCTATGTACCCTTGGTGGTCCCCTTTTGTTTCGCGTACTTTTATTCTCGTTTCATTTACTTTCCGTACCCCCTTTTGACGTGCTTTAGTCATTTACTTAAGTCATTTTCTCGCCTAATCAAAAAATAAAATAAATTTCCACCGATCATTTGAATTGTAATATCCGTTAATTTCTGTTAAAATGAAATCCGACCGTTCGGTCATGCCGTAACCACGTTGGAAACCAAAGAGAGGTAAAATAATAATATAATAATAAAAAAATATCTTTTAGTAAAATAAAACAAAAAAATCAATCGGATGTTTCTCTTTGGGATTTTTTTTTCTTAATTGAATTGACTAATAACCAAAGTGAAACTAAGGCTAAAATCAATTCATAAACCAAACTTTTTGTCAACGCCTAAAAAAGCCATTTTTAAAGGTCCAACGCCTTGAAATGGTCTTTTCCGCTTTTATTGGTTAAATGTAGATTTCTAAAAAGCCTAAAATCAATATGTAACTTTGTTATCTCTTTCAAAAATAAAGAAATCATTAATGGTCCAATGCCTTAATGTTTTCTCACTTTTTCAAAAGAATCGAAAGATTGTCTAATGGTCCAACGCCTTAAATGACCTTTCATTCAATAAAAACACATCTTGCAAAAAAGGATAAAAAAATAACTTAAACGCTTTGTTCACAAAGAACTACGTAGGTCTGATTTTCTCATCGCAATTGAGGAATACGTAGGAGCAAAGGGAAACGCCCTTGTCGACCACAAAAAGATAAAAACATAAAAAGGCATAAAAAAGACATAAGAACGTTAAAAGGGAAAAGAATATAAATTGAAGTCATATTTTCACATTTGATTAAAGGCTGTCGTCTCTTGTGACGGACGTGTGGGGTGCTAATACCTTCCCCGTGCGTAAATACAACTCCCGAACCTTTCACTTAAAGTTCGTAGATCACGTCTTTTCCGATTTTTTCGACGTTTTCCTCAAATAAACGTTGGTGGCGACTCCGCCCATATTCCTTTCTTGGGACACGCACCTGTGAGTCACGCGTCGCCCTCCCGCCGAAGGGTAGGTTGCGACAGTTGGCGACTCTGCTGGGGACTATTTTTTGAGGGTTAGGCCATTTAATCTTGTGCAATGTTTTATCATGACATCCTCATTTGTTGGTTTCCCTTTATTTTCCTTATGTTCTTGTGTATATAACTCTTTTATGCTTTTAGTGTGTTTTAAAATGTATGCATGAGGTAAATATTTTCACTTGATGCACACAAACACCAACACTATTTGCACACACGGTGATTTGAAAAAGGGCCCTATACCCGGGTTCGTGGGAACATAAGGAGTGGAGGTGAATCGGTGATCATGCTAGGTCTCCAACTGGCTTGATTACAGTGAACCCTCATCTAGAGTTTTTCTCTTTGATAACATATTGTTGCTAGTAGTCCCTACTGCTGCAATATGTTCTTCAAAGAGGATGATACCTCTAGAGACCATCAAGAGAGATATGACCACCTTGGGGATTATCACTAAAAACCTTTTTAGCTCTCTCCCATATAGGTCCCTTGAATAGGGGCACGAAGCGGACACGCTGTGTGCCATTTTCACACTGCCATGCATAAGTGTCACGTACCCTTTTGCTTATATTTTGTGAATATTGTCATACTATGTACATTCCCGTGTTGCGCCTTTCGCATATGCGTCACGCACAGATTCTGTTTTGGTCCCCTCTCTTTGTCAAACCAACGGAGGGTCCGTACCACCTTCTTAAATACATACGTCGGGCACTTTGCTACCCCAAGATGTTGTATCTAAGAAGGAGACAATTTCTCGGGCTCCCGTATTCATAAATCGCATCTGTTTTTTTATGCATTTATTCATGCATTCATCCATTCCACCCATGATAGATGTCGGAGTTTTGATTCGCACCGGTTTTTGTTCACTTTAGTAAAACATGGGATCAAGTCAAATGGCTTCGCTTAAAAAGAGGTTCTATCAAGTCAAGATCAAGAGCCTAGGGATCACCAATCTAAAAGAGTTGGGGCAGTTGATGGGTCAGCTCCAGTGGCAAGCTTTTCGCAAAGCTTACGGTAAAATCTGGGACCTAGCCATGGTAGAAGTCTCCACAGAGGCCATTGCCTCCCTCGCCCAGTATTATGATCAGCCGTTGAGGTGCTTCACCTTTGGGGACTTCCAGCTATCACCTATGGTAGAAGAATTTGAAGAGATCCTAGGATGCCCTCTAGGGGGAAGGAAACCATACCTCTTCTCAGGGTTCTATCCCTCATTAGCTAGAATTTCCAAGATAGTCCAAATCTTGGCGCAGGAATTAGACCACAGGAAGCAAGTCGAAAATGGGGTGGTTGGAATACCGAGAAGATATTTGGAGGCAAAAGCAAGAATCTTGGCAGGTAAAGGCGAATGGGCCTCGTTCATTGACATTCTCGCACTTTTGATCTTTGGAGGAGTCCTCTTTCCGAATGTGGATGGTTTGGTGGACCTAGCAGCGATCGACGCTTTTCTCGCCTCTCATAATCACAAGGAAAGCCCGGTTGTCGCTATGCTAGCCGACCTTTATGACACCTTCGACCGAAGATGTGAAAAGAGAAATACGAGGATTGTTTGTTGTACTCCAGATCTTTATGTATGGTTGGTTTCGCACCTTTTTCGCCAAGAGGTGAGGCATGCTTGCCCGCTAGAAAGCCACCGTTCATGCACAGAGAAAGAAGGGGCAAATTGGGACAAACTCTTAGCAAGCAAAGAAGAAGCATCTGTCAACTAGTTACCTCGATGGAAGGAAGGAAGAACTGGAGTTCTTATTTCATGTGGAGGATTTCCAAATGTTCCCTTGATGGGGACGAGGGGTTGCATCAGCTACAATCCCGTTCTTGCTATAAGACAACTTGGCTACACTATGAAAGGGGCACCACTAGAGGATGAGCTCGCGCCTGTCATTTCACGAGGCTTCAATAAGACCAACGTGGAGACACTTCAGAAGGTCCGCAAGGCATGGGAGGTGTTGCAAAAGAAGGACAAAAAACTCAGGGGCAGTAACAATGGGCCCATCGGTGGCTACCGTAAGTGGTTGAGAACCCACGTGCAAGGTTTGGATTGGCTCCTAAGTTGGAGAACCGCTAAAAGGGAGGAAGTTGAGGCACCGGAGGAAGACAAAGAGGTGCAGGCCCTTAGGGCAGAACTCGAGCAAGCCCAAACAGTCCAAGAAAGGTTCAAATCAGCAGCTCTGAAGATCCGAAAAGAGAATACCGAACTGAGAGATGTAAATGTGGCTACCACCAAAGCCTTGGAACGAGAAACCAAGAGGGCTTGTAGGGAAGAACACGGTCGGAACAAGTTCCGAGGGGCTCTGTGGGGTAGCAACAGCGAGCTTAAACTCCAAAGAGAGGAAAGGGACCAATCACGAGTAGACAGTTTGACCTTGAAATATGAGTTGAAGGTTTGCTCAAGGTCCAAAAGAAACTTGTCTCAACGGTTATGCGAAACAGAGACCAATATGCTAGCCATTGTCAGCAGGTACCAAGAAGAACTAAATCTAGCCACGGCCCACGTGCATAGAGTGTCAGATGAGTATGCCCAAGTGTATGCGGAAAAGGAGGCTAGAGGAAGGGTGATCAACTCGTTACATCAAGAGGCAATAATGTGGATAGACCAATTTGCTCTTACCTTGAACGGGAGTCAAGAACTTCCCCGATTACTAGCTAAGGCCAAAGCGATGGCGGACACCTACTCCGCCCCCGAGGAGATCCACGGACTTCTCAGCTATTGTCAGCATATGATAGACTTAATGGCCCATATGATTAGAAACCGCTAGGAAGTTTGTATTGTCGCTCAGATCTTGACTAGTTATAACTTTCTGAATAAAATGAGTTTATCCCACATTTTTACTCCAAAAATCAGTGCGAATCTAGTCACTCCCGCATTTTATCTCTACCATGCATTGTATGTTGGTTTCGTCCTTTGTCACGGGAAGCCGGAAGGTCCATATCACCTTCTTAACTGTACACATGGGGCACTGCGCCCCCAAATGTGCAAGTAAGAAGAGATAATTTTCTGGGCTCTCGTGTCCGTAAATGCATTCATATCATGCATCGCATAAGCATCTCTTTATGGCATCATAATGAACATATCATTCCTGCATTTGTCCGTTATCATATTCCAGCCTCACATTTTGCATGAGTCATTGCATCATCATGCATATGCGCCCAACAAACTTTTTGATCTACAAATTGCATACCTTTTGTTTTCATGTTCGCTAATGCATGACCCTTGCATTTTCCTGTGCAAAACAAAAACAAAAAGGGAAGCATGAAAATTCGTGATGCATTCTTAGTTGGATATATTCGGTACCATGAGCCAACCATGTTGGGATCATAAACCCATTTCTAAAAAAAACACAAACAACAAAACAAAATGATTGAACATGGTATCTAATGCATGGTTAACTAGGAAATGATGTTTCTTCGGGCATCTCAATTTCATAATTACATTTTCCATGCATAGCTTAAAGTATGTCCGAGTCATTCATCCCTATGAAAGGTTGTTGAAGTATTGGCGATCAGAATTGCCATTCCTTGGATAACGGGGTTGAACCAAACTCATGCTTTTACGAAAAGGTTCATCAAATCAAGTTGAAGCATGGAAGTAACCATCTTGAAAAAATTGGGGCAAAAGATGGATCGGGTTACATCGCTGCTTCGTCTGCTGCCAAACACATTTAGATGTCCTTGTTGCTTCCAGTTCCACCTTGACAAAGATGTCATGGACCATGTTGAAAATCTAAATTGATTCAACCCCATGTCCTGCGTAAAAATTCGCAATACTTCAACTATGCGTCATTCGCATACATCCATCCTTTTCATTGGTTGCATTGCTCATTGCATTCTTTCCTTGAACAAAAATGAACTTAATCATTATTATCAAAAAGAAAAGAACACACTTTACGGCGCCCTTACCGAACTCGTGCTAGAGCTAGAGTAATGGGTGAAGTAGAGGAGGCGCAAGAGCAGATGAAGGCCAATATGGAGGCCATGAAAGAGCAAATGGCCACAGTGATGGAGGCCATAATGAGCATGAGGAAGATAATGGAAGCCAATGCAGTTGCAGTTTCCGCTACCAGCGCTGTCGCTAAGGTGAACTCGATGCCTCCATCTGATCTCAACCAATGAATCATCCAACCTCAGATATGGTTGGCAAAGATTTGGGAAGTACAGACAACCCCATGATGTGCAAATTCAAAACGAGCATGCCTTCCCACCATATGGCTTGCCTCCCAACTATACGCCACCCAATGTGGCGTACACTCCCAATGAGGATGTCAATAACTCCACTCCCATGCTCATTGAAAGCTGACAACCTCATCATGCACATGTCTCTTAAACCGTGGGGGAGACACATGAAATGCCCCACCATAATCTAGTGGACTTTGAGCCTTGCCTCAGATATGCCATTGAAGGGCAAGCAGTTGGTGGTATACCCATGCCAAACACTTTGAAGGGCCCTCAGTTTCGCCCACAACCACAACCCTTGCATTTTGCGGTGGGAAGAGCCCCACCTGCTATGGCTGAAAAGGGAAAGTTGGATCATATAGAGGAAAGGCTCAAGGACATTGAAGGAGGCAAAGATTATGCCTTTGCTAACCTAATAGAGTTGTTCCTAGTACTCGAACATGGTCATTCCCAAGTTCAAGGTGCTGCCGGACTTTGACAAGTACAAGGGGACTACTTGCCCCAAGAACCATCTAAAGATGTATTGTCGGAAGATGGGGGCATACGCAAAAGATGAGGAACTACTGATACATTTCTTCCAAGAAAGTCTTACTGGGGTAGCTGTTACTTGGTACGCTAACTTGGAACCTTCCCGAGTCCATTCTTGGAGGGACCTAATGGTTGCCTTCGTTAAAGCAGAATCAGTACAAATTCTTATATGGCTTCGGATAGGATGCAACTATAGAACATGTGCAAAAAAGAGCATGAATCCTTCAAGGAATATGCCCAGAGGTGGAGGGATCTGGCAGCTCAAGTAGCGCCCCCAATAACAGAGAAAGAGATTATCACAATGATAGTAGACACATTACCAGTGTTTTACCATGAAAAGATGGTGGGCTACACACCTTCAAGCTTTGCGGATTTGGTCTTCACCGGTAAAAGGATCGAAATGGGTCTGAAAAGAGGCAAATTTAATAATCCTGCTTTGATGAATGAGAAAACTGGGGCAAATGAGGAGTGTGAGAATGAAGGAGAAACCCATGCTGCGACTGTCGTTCCTACATGGCCAAGTTTCCCACCAATCCAACAATGTCATTACTCAGCCAATAACAACCATTCTCCTTATCCACCACCCATTTATCCATAAAGGTCATCCTTAAATCAACCACAAAACCCACCTACCACATAACCAATGCCCAAACACCACCCTTAGCGAAAACCAAAAAGGAATTTTGCAGCAAAAAGCCTGTAGAATTCACCCCAATTCCGGTGTCCTATGCTTACTTGCTCCCATATCTACTTGATAATGCAATGGTAGCCATAACCCCTACTAGGTTTCCTCAACCTCCATTTTTCCGAGGATACGACTTGAACGCAACATGTGCATATCATGGAGGAGCCCTGGGGCATTCCATTGAGCACTGCATGACCCTGAAGCATAAGGTGCAAAGTCTAATTGATGCAGGCTGGCTGAAATTTGAGGAGAATCGCGTGTAAATCCTGACATTGACAAGAGATGCCACACATGGGGTAATTTTGAAGGCTGTTGATAGGTGTCTCTAATGACTCATCAGGATTTCCAAGTTTATGCCATTATTGTAAGAGTTACAATGCTAAATAAAATGGATAAATTCGATATCTTTGTCCCTCATCCTCTCACAAACGCATCTTTGCTTATTCAACTTTCACCGGAATGTGGGTGCAATCCATTGGTCTGTTTGCTCAAGCGACCTGTGCTCCTGAGTTTGGACTTCCAATCAGAAGTTACTCGTGCTACAAATTTGGTGAGGGTGTCATAAAATGACAAGTAAAGCAAAAATAAGTTTCAAAATAAAAAAAAAGGAAGGGCATTTGATTGATTGTGTTCATGTGACCTCATTTTATCATTCCAGAAAGTTTTTCTTTTTAGAGAGAAGTGAGTTATCAAGAATAGAATGTTGGACAAATGGCCTTAGTTATCTTAAGAAGGGGGGGGGGGTTGAATTAAGATATAAAGACTATTTCCCAATTGAACTTTCACTCTCTATTTTTGGATTAACAATGAATTACTCAAAAGACAATTCAAAATAAACTTCTTTAAAGCAAAAGATAAATAGCAATAAATAAAAGAAGTTTAAGGGAAGAGAGGAATGCAAACTTGATTTATACTGGTTCGGCCACTTCCCGTGCCTACGTCCAGTCCTCAAGCAACCAACTTAAGATTTTCCACTCTCTTTGTAAAACTCCTTTTACAAAGTCTGAACCACACAGGGACAACCCTTCCCTTGTGTTCAAGAATCCTCTACAACAAGAGACCCTCAGTCTCTTAATCCCTTTTCTGAAGTAAGAAGAAGAGAAGAAGAAATCTCTCTTGAAAGAGATAGATTGTACAATGAAGATCAATCGAAATTCCTTATTGAATATGCAAGTGGTTGACCAAGGAATCTTTTTTGAGAGGATAAGACATTTCGGTTCAGAAAAACTCTTGAGAGGATAAAACATTTTGGGCAATGAAAACTCTCTTTAAATTCGTGTTTCCAAGTCACATATAAATAGACCTTTGATGGGCATTCATAAACCATTTGAATAGATGTGACTCTTGGAAATTATTTTCTGAAAATCTCCTCTGGTAATCGATTACAAGACTTGTGTAATCAATTACAGGCTTTAAAATTTGAATTAAAAACGTTCAATAACTGATGGTAATCGGTTACCATCCATGTGTAATCAATTACACATTATAAATTTTGAATTCAAATTTCTAGTGACTGTTATAAACATTTTCAGCTGCTGGTAATCGATTACCAGAGAGTAAATCTCAAATTGAAATAATTTAGATAGAATTCTTTTGCTTTTTCAATTTGGAAACTTCTTCCTAAGATTCTAGAGATCAACTTGATCCTATATCTTGATTTTCTTGGATTCTTGGATTCTTGCCTTGAATTAAACTTAGAAGCACTTGATCCTTTGGCATCATCAAAACATAAAAACATCTTGCTTCTACATAGGAGTCATTTGATTTAATCCATGAACTAAAAATCCTTCAACTATTTCTCGTCCTTGGGAAATTCTTTTTGCAAGGATCAACTGCTTCTTTCATCCTTCCTCACTACGAGGTTGTGAAAACAAGACAATGATGGTTACCTCATAGCCCTACACTGGGGCAATGAAAGGCACCATGCATAAACCTCAAGCGAACCTAGGGGCAGATTAGAGTTCTCACCCAATAGGTTCCTTGCTACAAGGTCATGACGAAAGACAACGATTGGTACCTCAAAGCCTTACACTGGGGCAATGAGGGGCACTGTACATGAGCCTCAAGTAAACCTAGGGGCAGATTAGAAGTTCTCACCCAATAGGTTCCCAGCTACAAGGTCATGATGAAAGATAACAAGTTGGTACCTCAAAGCCTTACACTGGGGCAATAAGGGGCATCGTGCATGAGCCTCAAGTGAACACAGGGGCAGATCAAAAGTTCTCACTCGTCGATGTTTATAAACAAAAAAGGGGGGGGGGGGGGACAAACCCTGGAATTTATATGGATTGATTAAACGTCAAATGGCTCCATTACCGTCACTCCAAAATGGTTAAGTGACTAAATCAAACAGAACATACACTCTGAGGGAGTTCTCGGAGAGATTTGCAAAAAGATAGGATGAGGTTGCATGAATTATCACCTCTTTCAAAAGGACAGTCAATCTGTGTTTTTCAAAAAAATTAAATCAAAATCAAAATCACAAAATAGGGAAAGAATGTCATGAACATTGTACAACTTTCCATTACATTGCATTGTTTCATATGAAGTCTGCATTTACCGCATTTCAAGACAAAGGTTGCATGCGTCTGCATCCCTAAAAATCATGTTAACTGCATAGATTTCCTACATCTAATATCCAATCGTGTGGATTTGGGATGACCGACTCTCTCGATGAGTCGAACTCTTGCTTTCTCATAAGGGTGAACCCTTGGGTACTAGTACCTATCACCTTCAGAGGACTGCACGACCTCATCTTCAGAGGACTACACGTCCTCACCTTTAGAGGACTACATGTCCTCACCTTCAGAGGGCTACACGCCCTCGCCATCAGAGGACTACACATCCTCGCCATCAGAGGACTACACGTTCTCGCCATCAGAAGGCTACACGCCCTCGCCTTCAGAGGACTACACGTCCTCATCTTTCTCCTTCAGAGGACTACACGTCCTCACCTTCAGAGGACTACATGTCCTCGCCTTCAGAGGACTACACGTCCTCGCCTTTAGAGGGCTGCACGGCCACGCCTTCAAAGGGCGACACGTCCTGAACTTCAGAAGGCTGCACGCCCTCGCCTTTAAAGGGCTACGCGTCCTCACTTTCAGTGGACTCCATATCCACACCTTAAGAGAATTTAAGGTCCTCTGCCCTTAAATGCTTAACTGAGACTTTCATTCTTGGTTAAGGGGCCAGTAGTTTCCTTTTATCAGTTCCTGGGTCACCCCCTGATCCTGGAGGAGGGCCACCTATGCAAGTACAACCAGAGGAGGAGGCTATCGTGCAACTACTATGCATACCGGGGCAAGATTTCACCCGTACCACTGCAAAGAAACGAGTGCGGATCATGCGCACCAACATGACCACTATTACACAGATATGGATGACGTTGCTACTTAGCAACATTCTGCCCAGCGACTGTAATGCTGATCTCCCCCTGCGGAAGTATCAGTTGGTCTATGTCGTCCCGACATAGGTAGGTATGCATTATTTCCAACTAATTTCTAATGCCATCTACTATTTGCAGGGGTCGTGCCCACAAGACACCCAGTGGACCCGGAAAAGTCCAACAGGGCCCTGGGGTCTCCAGCTTTGGTTACGGGCCTCTGTCAGTCCTACAGGGTGCCCTTTCTCCCTGGCAAGGTCATGCCGTCGTGACATAGGTAAGTATGCATATGGTTCAAACTGATTTCTGATGTCATCTATTGTTTGCAGGGATCGTGCCCGTAGGACACCCAGTGGACCCAAAGAAGTCCAACAGGGTAACGGGGTTTCCAGCTCTGATTACGGGCCTCTGTCAGTTCTATGGTGTTCCCATCATCCCTAGCAAGGTCATCAGGCCTCCTACTAACCGAGCTTTCATCAAGAAGTATTGCGCCCCCAGACAAGCAGAGGGTGAGACACCACAACAGCCTGGGGATGGCCAGCAACAGGCAACAAATGCACCGCTGCCACCTCCAGAGCCCCTTAGCTCATCCACAAAAAGGTTAGAGTATTGCCTACGACACATGGCCAACCAATAGGCGACCAAGTCCAAAGCCAAAGGTAAGCAAAGTACTAGGTCCATGACCGACAAGTCATCAGGCGTCCAGCTCAAGACGTTAAAGAAGCGCTACTAGGAGGCAACCTAGTACCTTTTAAATCTCTGCTTGTTTTTTATCACTTTTGTTTCTCAAGTCATAGTAGGACACACCTAGTTGCTCATGATCCTAGGAATTTAAATAAAACAAGCACAAGCACGGAGGGTAGTCATACTTCACAAAATATATATATGTATGTTTAGGTAGTGAAAATACCTTAGATATGCATGTATGTAAACAACAAAAATACTTCACAATATATATATATATGTATGTTTAGGTAGTGAAAATACCTTAGATATGCATGTATGTAAACAAAAAAAATACTTCACAAAATATATGTATGTATGTTTATGTAGAAAGATACCTTAGATATGCATGTATGTAAACAAAAAAAATAATAATAAAAAAAAAAATAAAATAAAAAATACTTCACAAAATATATATATGTGTATGTTTAGGTAGAAAGATACCTTGGATATGCATGTATGTAGCAAAAATACCTCACAAAAATATACACATGTTTAGGTAGCAAAATACCTCATGAAAGGAAAAAAACAAAAAAACAAACAAGGAAAAGAAATAAACACATGATAAAAAGGAAAAGAGAAAAAAGAAAAATAAGTTGTCTAGCTGAAAAACCAACATGCTTTTGAGAAGAGATAACTTCCAGCTTTTCTTTGAAAAAAAATTCATTGATCATAACCAGTTTTTAAAAGAAAATGTGTGTAATACACCTGAAGGGTGAATGCTGTGAAAATTTTCCCGAACACCCAAAATAGACTCGGACGAATGCATAAATTGATAAAAGAACATATTTTGGAAACATTGGGTTGACTAAAATAGAGAAAATGAATTATGAGCCCTAGCATCACATGACCAAAAAATTTTCGACACTTGAGTGTCCACATAGGTGCATGCATGACTAGTTTTGCATAAAATTTCCAAATCATCATTGTTGCATTTGTGTCATGGAAATAATGTGGGACATTCCCTTTTATCCTTGAACCAGACCGACACCCTGACATATATCATGTCCAGTCGTTCTACAAGCCTTGAGCCAAAATCCCAACTCGCCATAAACCTTTCCCTCAAAAGAAAACAAAAAAGAAAAGAAGAGAAAAGAAGAAAAGAAAGTTCTCGATCAAAGAATCGGAAGAAAGCAAAAAGAGAAAATTCCCAATCAAAGATTGAGAGAAAGCAAAAAAAAAGAAAGAAAATTCCCGATCAAGGATCGAAAGAAAATAGAAGAAATATGCAGAAAGGTCTTAGGACCAGACAATATCTGAACAATACAGATTTGTCACCAAGTAAACAAGAAAAGAATGGAAACCATGACCTAAAGTGGTCCTCTCCCTTTCATTGCCAACAAAAATCCTGTGTTAGTGACTTTTTCGCCTCGCACTGAACAAAAACAGAAAAAAAAAGGCCAAAAACATTCAAAGCCAAAATTCCCACAAAAAAACACCATTCCCAAGAAAAGTCCTATTGATCCATGATCACGCATGTAATCTTTGATTTGATAGGAAATGATTTGCAAGATCAAGTCATGGCATATCTATGGTTCGGAATTAGGAAGAAACACTTACTTGTGTGAGATTAATACACTTTGAGTGATTTTCTTCTATTTTTTTCGAACCCAGTGTTTCCTCTAAATGTTCATTTAGAAACGAAATGCTAACATCCAAAATATCATTTGTGGTTATGAGAAGATTTCATTAGCATACTCCCCTTCCCCGGTAGACACATTGTTTTTCACCTGAAAAGCATTTGTTGCTCTGATTAGTTGAAAGTTTTCTCTCTTTACTAAAGCATGTTTGCATTTTAGTGAAGAAAACACCGAGACTATTTTTAGTCCCACAAGTTATCCAGAACAACGTAGCTCTGAGTTCCTCATTAAGGATACGTAGGAGCAAGAGCCTTACTTTTGTCGACCGCCCCACAATTTCTGTCGTACTGACACTGGAGTCACGTGACATGCGGAGATACCCAAGTGGTTATCCGTTTAAACCTTTTTTTGTTATCTCTAAGACTCAAAGCATGATAGCACACAAAGACTAATGTCGTCTTCTGCACCCTTAGTCAATTGCGGCAAACAAGCCCGTCGACACGCGGAGATTTACGTCATCTTCCGCGCAGATAAATTCTATCATACTGACACTGGAGTCACGTGATATGCGGAGATACCCGAGTGGTTATCCATTTAAACTTTCTTTTGCTATCTCTAAGACTCAAAGCATGATAGCACGCAGAGACTAACATCGTCTTCTACACCCTTTGTCGATCGCGGCCAACAAGCCCGTTGACACGCGGAGATTTACGTCATCTTGCGTGCAGACAATTTCTGTCATACTGACACTGGAGTCACGTGACATGTGGAAATACCCAAGTGGTTATCCATTTAAACCTTTTTTGCTATCTCTAAGACTCAAAGCATGATAGCACGCAGAGACTAATGTCGTCTTCTGCACCTTTTGTCATCCAGAGGCGGCGGGCCCGATGACATGCGGTTATCCGCACGCTCGGTGAGTGATAAACGCGCATAGACAAATTCTGCGCCCTTTATCATTCAGGAGCAGCGAGTCGAGTGGTAAACGCGCATAGACGAATTCTGCGCCCTTTGCCATTCAGATTTCGCAAATTGGGTGATAAACGCGCATAGACGAATTATGCGCCCTTTATCATTCAGGAACAACAAGTTGAGTGGATAAACGCGCAAAGATGAATTCTGCGCCCTTTATCATTAAAGAGCAGCAAGCTGAGTGGATAAACGCGCATAGACGAATTTTGCGCCCTTTATCATTCAGGAGCAGCGATTCGAGTGGTAAACGTGCAGAGACAAATTATGCACCCTTTTGCATTCAGATTTCGCAAGTCGAGTGGTAAACACGCAGAGACAAATTATGCACCCTTTATCATTCGGGAACAACAAGTTGGGTGGTAAACGCGCATAGATGAATTTTGCGCCCTTTATCATTCAGAAACAGCAAGTTAGGTGGTAAACGCGTAGATACAAATTCTGCGCCCTTTGTCATTCATATTTCGCAAGTTGGGTGATAAACGCGCAGAGACGAATTATGCACCCTTTATCATTCAGAAACAGCAAGTTGGGTGGTAAACGCGTAGATACAAATTCTGCGCCCTTTGTCATTCAAGAACAACAAGTTGAGAGGTGGGCGGAGACAAATTATGGTCATTCCACACACCTTTCCGCCATCTAGAGGTGATCGTGTCCGGTGGCACACAGAGACAAATTATGGTCATTCTGCGTCTTGTATCAACCAAGAGGAACAAATTCGACAGTATCAGGATGATGTGTCGGTACTGATCATTTTCAAATTTTTGCAGGTTCCGCTGGCAGGGAGGTTCACTGGCCGAATGGTGTTTCGCTCGAATGAAATTAGTGTCTTATCTTTACTTCCCTTTTATCTCCAATAAAAGACAAGTAAAGAGGGGCAACTGTCATACCCTAATTTCGTCCGGGGACTATCCGTTGTTAGGATTCGACCCTCGTTTGACCACTTCGAGGTATTTGGCACCCATTGTTTGACAATTTGTGAAGTTCCAAGACATGCCGGAAGCCAAAAGAAAAGCGTTGTAGCTCAATCCGTCAAGTTCCGTGACATGCAAAAAATTAAAAGGAAGTGTTAGTGCGCAATCCGTAAAGTTCTGTAACATTCCCGAAGGCAAAAAAGGGATGATTACGTAATCTGTAAGGTTTCGCAACATTACGGAAAGAAAACAAGTATCGTTATGAAATTCGTAAGTTTCCGTAACTTTACGGAAAAAGAATCACCAAAAAAAGGCAGGGGGTGTATTTAGTAAAAATGGGGGTTCAAATAGCAACCAGACCCACTTGGGCCTTCCAGGATGTTCCTCCAGAATGCGGTTGCTTATGGAGGAAGCAACCTAGCTCGCCTGGGCGAGCTGGGTAGCAAGCTACTCCCCTATTTTCCTATAAATAGGGGGAGGAGTGAAGGAGAAAAATGTTCAACCCTCGTGGTATCTGAGATTCACTTAAAATTAGTGAAAAAAATTGTTTTCGTGAAGAAAATCCAAGCCAAGGTGCTTCCGTAACGTTTCCATGGGTGATTTCGTGAAGATTTTCAACCGTTCTTCGTTCGTTCTTCGTCGTTCTTCGGTCTTCAACCGGTAAGTTCCCGAAATCGAACTTTTCAATTCATTCTATGTACCCTTGGTGGTCCCCTTTTGTTTCGCGTACTTTTATTCTTGTTTCATTTACTTTCCGTACCCCCTTTTGACGTGCTTTAGTCATTTACTTAAGTCATTTTCTCGCCTAATCAAAAAATAAAATAAATTTCCACCGATCATTTGAATTGTAATATCTGTTAATTTCTGTTAAAATGAAATCCGACCATTCGGTCATGCCGTAACCACGTTGGAAACCAAAGAGAGGTAAAATAATAATATAATAATCAAAAAAATATCTTTTAGTAAAATAAAACAAAAAAATGAATCGGACGTTTCTCTTTGGGATTTTTCTTTCTTAATTGAATTGACTAATAACCAAAGTGAAACTAAGGCTAAAATCAATTCATAAACCAAACTTTTTGTCAACGCCTGAAAAAGCCATTTTTAAAGGTCCAACGCCTTGAAATGGTCTTTTCCGCTTTTATTGGTTAAATGTAGATTTCTAAAAAGCCTAAAATCAATATGTAACTTTGTTATCTCTTTCAAAAATAAAGAAATCATTAATGGTCCAATGCCTTGATGTTTTCTCACTTTTTCAAAAGAATCGAAAGATTGTCTAATGGTCCAATGCCTTAAATGATAGAAACTTGCTTGTGGGGCTTCTATGGAGGCTGGATCTTTGAGCTTCAATGAGATCCTTTAATGGTGATTTTTCACCATGGAGATGCAGCGGAAGACAAAGGAGAAGAGGTGAGAGGAGGCGCCATCCACTAGGGAATAAGCCTTGGAAGAAGGAGCTTCACCACCAAGATGAGCCTTGGATAAGAAGCTTGGAGAGGATGCTTCAATGGAGGAAAAGAAAGAGGGAGAGAAAGAGAGAGGGGGGAGCACGAAATTGAAGGAAGAAAAAAAGGTAGAGAAGTTGAACTTTGAGTTGTGTCTAATAAGACTCTTATTCATCAAAGTTACAACAAGTGTTACACATGCTTCTATTTATAGACTAGGTAGCTTCCTTGAGAAGCTTTCTTGAGAAAACTTCCTTGAGAAGCTTCTTTGAGAAAACTTCATTAAGAAGCTAGAGCTTAGCTACACACACCCATCTAAAAACTAAGCTCACCTCCTTGAGAAGCTTCCTTGAGAAGCTAGAACTTAGTTACACACACCCCTCTAATAACTAAGCTCACCTCCTTGAGAAGAGAAGCTAGAGCTTAGCTACACACCCCTATAATAGCTAAGCTCACCTCCATGAAAAAAATACATGAAAATACAAAAAAAAAAGTACCTACTACAAAGACTACTCAAAATGCCCTGTAATACAAGGCTAAAACCCTATACTACTAGAATGACCAAAATACAAGGCCCAAAAGAAGGAAAAAAACCTATTCTAATATTTACAAAGAAGAGTGGATCCAACCTTGACCCATGGGCTCAAAAATCTACCCTAAGGTTCATGAGAACCCTAGGGCCTTCTTTAGTAACTCTAGCCTAAGCCTCTTGGAGTCTTCTATCCAATACCCTTGGGGGTAGGATTGCATCATTAAATGACCTTTCATTCAATAAAAACATATATTGCAAAAAAGAATAAAAAAATAACTTAAACGCTTTGTTCACAAAGAACTACGTAGGTATGATCTTCTCATCGCAATTGAGGAATACGTAGGAGCAAAGGGAAACGCCCTTGTCGACCACAAAAAGATAAAAACATAAAAAGGCATAAAAAAGACATAAGAACGTTAAAAGGGAAAGGAATATAAATTGAAGTCATATTTGCATATTTGATTAAAGGCTGCCGTCTCTTGTGACGGACGTGTGGGGTGCTAATACCTTCCCCGTGCGTAAATACAACTCCCGAACCTTTCACTTAAAGTTCGTAGATCACGTCTTTTCCGGTTTTTCCGACGTTTTCCTCAAATAAACGTTGGTGGCGACTCCGCGCGTATTCCTTTCTTGGGACACGCACCCGCGAGTCACGCGTTGCCCTCCCGTCGAAAGATAAGTTGCGACAACATACATGACATTTAAGGATTACATGCATGGCAGTGTTAAAAATGGCACACAGCGTGTTTCCTCTATGCCCCTATTTTAGGGACCTATATGGGAGGAAACTAAAAGGGCTTCTAGTGATAATTCCCAAGGTGGTCATATCTGTCTTGATGGTCTCTAGAGGTATCATCCCCTTCGAAGAACATATTGCGGCAGTAGGGACTACTAGCAACACCCCTGTTTAGTAAATACACCCCCTTTCTGCCTTTTTTGTTGATTCTTTTTCCGTAACGTTACGGAACTTTATAGATTACGTGACGATACTTGTTTTCTTTTGATAATGTCGTGAAACTTTACGGATTACGCAACCATCCCCTCTTTGAATCCTGGAATGTTACGGAACTTTACGGGTTGCACAACAATGCTTCCTTTCGACTCCCGACATGTCGCGGAACTTCACGGATTGCCTAACGATGGGTGTTAAGACCCTCGAAGTGGTCAAGCGAAGGTTGTATCCCACCAAAAAAATGGTCCCCATACGAAATTATGGTATGACATTATAGACTACAATAACAACCATACATCGTCATGGTCCACCTCTCGCACTACCGTCAGACGGGGTCTTTGATGGTGGTGATTCATTTTTTCTCTTTCCTCTTTTCTCTCCCTCTCTTCACTAAAGGATGTTCTGCCTCTCCTTTTCATTTTCTCTTACACCTTTTTTTTCTTGTTATTCACATCTACAAATTTGATTCACCATACCAAATAGAAGAATCCCATTGGCACCTACTTAGTGTCTGGCTATGTGTTCATTGTCACAAAGAAAAAGGACTTATTCCTCTAAATTGTGCTTCTCAGCAGCCATGCTGGAAACACGCTTTTCTACACTCATCACAAATTATCACCGCAAACCAACCCTAACCCACCACAAACCACTAACCTGAAATAATCGTGGACTCGCTCCAAAGCCACCATGGCATCTGATCCATAGAAATCCCCACCCTTTATCCATCATTTCATAAAAATAAAGTGTGTCGAAAAGAGATGTGATCTCTAACGAGCGGGAGTGAGGGCAGGGCTAAAATCAAAGATGATGCAATGTGGTGTTGTTGGAGAGTGAATGCAAGCATGTTAGCAAGGTAGTAAAAGGAAAAGTCTCACCCATGTGGAAAAAAAAAAAGAGTGAGATTTGGTAGTGGGAGAGAAGATGGGGCATTAGGATATTAGGACAAATTTGTAAAAATGTAAAGAAAAGGGAAAAAAGAAAATAAAAATAAGAGGACTAAAATATGTTTTTTCATCCTCATAAAATTGAAATGTGTGAAATTTTGGCCCAAAGCTAGATTTGGGTAAATTTGAACCTACAATTATGGATTTTTATTATATCGGTTATGCATATAACCAATGTAAATGTAACATTTTTTACGAAAAAGTTATACACATAAGTTTAGATATCCAAATCTTACTCTGAGAAAAAAAATGACACATTTCAATTTTGCAACGATGAAAACATACTAAAAATTTGTAGAGATGAAATCTGAACATTTCCAATTTTATGAGGATGAAAAACATATTTTAGGCATATAAGAATACCTCAAACATTTATATTAAAATTGGTATATCTAATGGTGAAAATTAGTTTGCATGATGCAAGACGGTTGATTGACCATTGACTGGCCAAAATTACCTATTTGACCAACATGTTTAAGGAGAAAATGACATATGGAATGTCGCAAGAGAGGGAAAGGTCATGCATGAAGTTTTCTTCCCCATGGTTCATTCGTCGTCACCGGTAAGAGTTCAATGCTTCTCCTATAGCATGTTCAAGCATGGATGTGGAAGTGCAATGCATGGAGGTAGGTTCCAAATCTGGTGTTGGAGCCACCACTGAAGCATGTGTGTGTTCTAGATTCCTTTTGATTTTTGGAGAGAGATTGCATGCTTGCACGAACATGCAGTGATGTGCAAGTATCGCTTGCACCCAGTGAAGAATATTTGAGAATAGTTACCCCTGGGCATAGTTCCTAGTTGTATCTGGGAAGATGCTAAATTTTTCGCAGTGCATCCAAAAGTGTAGACAATCATATCATATTATTGAGATTATGTTTTCTTCCAATTTATGTTTCTCTATTTTCTATATGTCCAGAACAATTATTCTTCTAATTGTTAGAATGAGTTCAAATAAAAGATGGCAAAACAATGCACAAGTTAACTAAAGTTGTGGCTAAAGCAATATCAACAGCACCATCCAAAACATTCAACTCACAAGTTCTCCTTTAATAAAATGGAAGCATGAAGTTGAGTAATAAATCTTTGTGCTGTATCTTTTTTGCAAAATTCATTTTTTGGTTTGTATGGTTTTGATTTGCATTTTTGTTAATTTTTCATGTGGGTTCTTCAATTTTTGGCAGTTTTTTCAACTAGAAAATGTAATAAAATAATAATAAAATTAACACCATGTCACCACTTAGGCCATCTCCAATAGATAATCTTGGAGAAGGATCTAAAGCTCAAGAGTTGTTCTTCTAAGATCAAGCAACTAGAGGCACCTTCAAGATCTTCACGTTGGAGGTTGGGTTCTTGTAGAAAAACCCTAAAGATCTGCTCGTTTTTTTAAAAAAATTATTCTTTTGTCTCTCTCCTTAATTGATTCATGTAGGAACAAATGGATCTAGAAGAAGAAGAAGAATAGATCAACAAACAACAACAACAACAACATATCAAACAATAGTCAAGAACAATAACAACAACAAATCCATAACAATATAATTTTAAAACAAAAAATAAAAATAAAATAAATTTCAAAATGCAAGATGATACATGGCAATCATCGCACGGTGGCCGACGATGGTCATGGGGGCCAGATTCGAGCCTTGCACAACCATGGGGACCAATTCGAAGGCATGCATAAGGAGAGGGAAGACAAAGGGAGAAGAGAGCTTGGGCGAAGAAGGGAGGTCGGGGACAAAGGAGGTGGGTTCGTGGAAGGGGGAAGAAGAGAAAGAAAGAAAGAAAGAAGAGAAGAGAAAATAGGGGCATAGGAGGTGGGTTTTGGAAGGGGGAAGAAGAGAAAGAAAGAAAGAAAAAAGAGAAAGAATGCAGAAAAGAAAGACAATTTGCCACAATTGACCGTTACTCTATGAATTTTAGAACGTTGCATACAATTGACAATTGCTCTGTGAATTTTGGATGCATGTTATGTTTTAATTTTTTATATTTTTTTTACATTAAACTTTTTTAAAATTGGGTCCTATAAATTGGTCACATAGGAAGCAATTTGCACATAATTTTCACATTCTCATTCCCATTGTCAATCTTGCATTCTCCAATTTCAATTTTAAATCTTGTTTTATTTGTTCTTTGTCATATGGATCCAAATCAATTTAATTGGCAAGCTTATATGAATTTGTTGCAAAATTAATTGAAATCCCGATGGCCAAAAATTCACAATGTCGTTCAAAATTTCAATGGTTGTTACAAGCAAGTTGTTGCTTTGAAGAAAAGTGGTTACACAAAGAATGATGTGATGATTAATGCATATGTTATTTGAAAGGAAGACAAAAAAAAGGATTTTGCATTGGAGCATGCATGGCGGCTATTAAAAGATTAGCATAGATGGTTAGAACAATGCAAAGAAGTTCCTTCAAAAAGAATAAAGTTGAATGAAAATTGGAATTACTCATCGTCATCTAATTCAGAGACATCGATTGATGTTTCCAAAAGTGATACTCCTACACCACTGGCTTGCCCAATGGGACAAAAGGTGGAAAAAATAAGGTCAAAGTGAAAGAAGCATCGTCTTCTACACCAGTTGTGGACTTGTCTACCATTGAAAAGGAAATGAAGTAAAGAAACGTTGTCCCAAAACAAATAGCAGAGCTAGTGGAGTCCAATAACATCGTGAGGGTGTACGATATTCTTATGAAGGACACGTCTAACATGGCTAAAGATCAATGCAAAAAACATGAAATCACTTGTAATTATATTTTAAATAAGTTTAGTAGTTAGTGTTTATGTCTTAAGTTATTGTTAATTAGTTGTATGTTTAAGTTTGTTTTTAATTAGTGTTTTATTAATTTAGTAGTTTGTCTTTTATATGTTAAGTTATCAATGATTATGTTGTAACGCATTTTCAATTAGTTAAATGATGAAGTTTATTTTTAATTACGTAACTTAATTGTTAATTGTCATACCCTAATTTCGTCCGGGGACCATCTGTTTGGTGGGATGCGGCCTTCGCTTGACCACTTCGAGGTACTTGGCATCCATCGTTAGGCAATTTGTGAAGTTCCGCGACATATCGGGAGTTGAAAGGAAGTGTTAATGCACAATCCGTAAAGTTTCGTAACATTCCGGAAGCCAAAGAGAGGACGATTGCATAATCCATAAGGTTTCGTGACATTACAGAAAGAAAACAAGTATCTTTACGAAATTCGTAAAGTTCCGTAACGTTACGGAAAAAGAATCAGCAAAATAGGGCAGAGGGGGTGTATTTAGTAAATAGGGGTGTACAAATAGCAACCAGCCTTCCAGGATATTCCAACAAAAGGCGGTGCCTTCTGGTGGAAGCAACCCAGCTCGCCTGGGCGAGCTGGGCGGCAACCAACTCCCTCTTTTCCCCTATAAATAGGGGAAGGAGGGCAGAACAAATTCGTTCAACCCTCCTGGTATTTGAGAATCACTTAAAATTAGTGTGAAAAATTGTTTTCGTGAAGAAAATTTAAGCTGAGGCGCTTCCATAACGCTTCTGAGACGTTTCCGTGGGCGATTTCGCGATGCTTTTCCACCGTTCTTCATTCGTTCTTCGGTCTTCAACCGGTAAGTTCCCAAAATCGAACCTTTCATTTCATTCTATGTACCCTTAATGGTCCCCACTTGTTTCGCGTGCTTTTATTTTTATTTTCTTTCCGTACCCCGTTTTGACGTGCTTTATTCATTTATTTAAGTCATTTCTCTCCTAATCAAAAAATAAAATAAATTTCCACCGATCATTTGGGTGGTAACATCTTTTAATTTCTGTTAGAATAAAATCCGGCCAATCTTTCATGCCGTAATCACGTTCAAAACCAAAAAGAGGCAAAATAATAATATAATAATAATAAAATATATCTTTAAATAAAATAATCAAAAAAATCAATCGTACGTTTTTTTTTCTTTGGGATTTTCTTTCTTAATCGAATTGACTAAATAACCAAAGTGAAACTAAGGCTAAAATCAATTCGTAAACCAAGCTTTTGTCATCACCTAAAAAACCATTTTTAAGGTCCAACGCCTTGAAATGGTCCTTTTCGCTTTTATTGGTTAAACATGGATTTTAAAGACCTAAAACCAACACATAAGCTTTGTCACCTCTTTCAAAAAAACCAGAGATCATTAATGGTCCAATGCCTTAATGTTTTCTCTCCTTTCAAAAGAATCAAAAAATCGTTTAATGGTCCAATGCCTTAAATGAACTTTCATTCAATCAAAATATATCTTGCAAAAAAAGGATAAAAACAATTTAACCAACGTTTAGTTCTCAAAGAACTACGTAGGTCTGATTTCCTTATCACAATGGAGGGATACGTAGGAGCAAGGGAAACACCCTTGTCGACCACAAAAAGATAAAAAAATACAAAAGGCATGAAAAGACATAAAAAGCGTAAAAGAGGGAAGATAAAACAAATTGAAGTCATGTTTGCGCACTTGATTAAAGGTTTTCGTCCCTTGTGACGGACGCGTGGGGTGCTAATACCTTCCCTGTGCGTAAATACAACTCCCGAACCTTTCACACTCAAAGCTCGTAGATCACGCCTTTTCCGGTTTTTCTGACGTTTTCCTCGAATAAACGTTGGTGGCGACTCTGTGCGTTTTCCTCCCTTGGAAGATGCACCCGTGAGTCTCGCGTCGCCCTCCCGCCGAAGGGTAGGTTGCGACATTAATGCATAACTTTTAAACCGTTATATAAACTAGTCGTTAAAAACTAGTTGTTATAAAAACTAGCCATTACAAAAATTAGCTGTTAAAAAATAGCCATTAGAAAAACTAGCCGTTGTTGATGAGGCTATTTAATTGTTTAGTTTCCTTTCATTAATGCATGCACCTTCTTCTTCAAACATCTTGTGTCTTTTTTCTACCCCTACTCAGTCGTAAAATGGCTTGAAACTAGTCACTTGATGAATAACTACTTTGAAAAATGCATATACACAGAGTCAATTTCAATGGAGGTTCTAAATGCAAAAGCAGTTGTTCCTTCAAATTGTAGATGCTCTCAGTAACCCTTTTTCATATTTCCAAATGAGATCTGATGCATCTAGTAAAAAGGGTCTTTAACCTTTGCAAAAGTGCACTGTAGCAATTCATATATTAGCATACGGATCGCCTGCTGATAGTGTTGATGAGTATGTCAGAATTAGTGAAAGCACTGTAGCTGAATGCTTAGAAGCTTTTGTAAAGGGTGTGAATGATATATTTGGAGATGAGCATCTACGAAGGCCTGACAACAACATCAATTGCCTACTACAAATTGGAGACGCACATGGGTTTCCAGGTATGTTGGGTTTTGTTGATTGCATCCATTGGGAATGGAAAAATTGTCCAGTTGCACGGCAAGGGCAATATCATAGAGGTGATCATCGGAAACCCACAATAATACTTGAAGCCATCACCTCACAAGACTTGTGGATTTGTTGTGCATATTTTGGAGTTTTAGGTTTGAACAATGACATTGATGTGTTAAATCAATCTTTTGTGTTTAATGATGTTTTGCAAGGTCGAGCTTCCCCAGTGCAATTTACAATTAATGAAATCACACACAGTATAGGGTGCTATCTTGAAAATGGCATTTATTCTGATTAGGCCACATTAGTGAAGAGCATCCCAATGCCACAAGGAGAGAAAAAAAAAGTTATTTATAAAATGTCAAGAAATGGCAAAAAAGGATGTAGAGAGAGCATTTGGAGAGCTCAAATCTCGTTTCACAATTATATATGGTCCATCGCATAATTGGCAACTGGGTACCATGAAGAACATAATCTTTGCATACATTATATTGCACAACATGATTGTTGAAGGATAACAAGATATGTTCTATGGTAACATTGATGTTGATTATGATCATATTGACAAAGACATTTCAAACATTGATGTATCTCGTGGTGGTCATCCCGACTTTGCTACATACCTACAAACAAGACGTCACATACATACAAGAGGAGTTCATCAATATCTCATGGTGTCAATGTCGATGTTTGTATTTTTTTTCCAATCAATTTTACATATTATCGTAAGTTTAAATTATATTGATAAATAAATATTTTGATGATTAATGAATTTTGTTTTTTTGAAATAATTTTTTTCAAAATTAAAAATAATTAATTATTTTAATTATTTTAAAATAAATTATAAATAGATATTAAAAGATGGGTCTCTTGTGGGAGCTACAAAATATGGTTTAAGATCTTAAAATGAGATATACTAACTAGAGTAAAAAATTGAGAATGATGTGACACTATGGGGTCAACCAAAAAAGTGACTCAGATCTCAAAATGAAATCTTCTATTGGATATGCTCTTAACGACTAAAGTAGATGTAAATAATAATACATTGGAGCGGTGAAGGTTCGATGACACTGGAAAGTGAGGAGAAGAGGTGGTTGTTCATATTCGCGGTGGTGCGACTTGACAATGTGGTAATCATACATTAACGGTGGTTTGAGAGAGAAAAGGATAAGGGCTCACAATGATGACGTTGGGGCCTTGAGTTGTGGTTCCTCACTAGGATCTTAATCCCACATTCTATTCCCAGTGACCTTCTGAACATACTTCACAATTTGCGCCAAGTGCTACAACTCCAACTTCTCCATAGAGGTCACCACAACAAGTTTAGTTTTGGTCAACAAGTTATAAACCAACTCAAACTCCTTTGCTATCTTGTTGATAAGACTGATCCTCTATGCCTCCATATCCCCCAAGACGTAGAGGAAGTTTCTCATGAGCGGTTGAGGGTGTTATTGGCGCTCACCATGTTAGCGAGGACGAATGCATAACTTGTGGTCGCAATGGTCAACACTATAGATCTAGAGGCACCGTTGAATTGGTGAATGCTGACGCCATTAAATTTGAGCTTGAGGAGAGTGATGGTGGTGCAGGGCAGGGAGAGGTTGAGGATGGGTTTCTAGGCAAGGGTGTTGATGCAATCCTACCCCCTAAGGGCATTGGATAGAAGACTCCAGAGAGCAATGGGGAAAAAGCCCTAGGGTTCTCATGAGCATTAGGATAGATTTTGGACCCATGGGATAAGTATGAACCCACTTTTCTTTGTAAATAATAGAATATGTTTTTCTTCTTTTGGCCATTTTAGGTTTGTAGGGTACCCTACAAATTAAGGGCACCTCACCCAATGAGTTAAGGGTACCCTAGTAGTATAGGATTTTAGTCTTGAATTTCAGGGCATTTTGAGTAGTCTTTGTAGTAGGGACTTTTTTTGTATTTTCATGTATTTTGGCATGGGGTGAACTTAGCTATTGGAGGGGTGTGTAGTTTCCCCCAGGAATATGCTGATGCCTTTGGCTTGGAATATTCCTTTGGCATATTCCTTTCCCATGCGCTAGAGTCACACCTTCCATTCTTGTGACATCTAAAAGGAATATGCTAAGATGCATTTGGCATATTCTTGGAATATGCTAAGATGCCTTTGGCATATCCTTGGAATATTCCTCTTAGACTCACATGAATTTCATTTAGCTAGCGACCTAGGCTATAAATAGAAACATGTGTAACACTTCTCACAACTTGGATGAATAAGAGTCTTGTGAGACACACTTCAAAGTTCAACTTCTCTCCGTTTCTTATTTCCACTGATTAAACTTGCTATAAAAGATAGATTTGATTTTCTATGGTTCAATTTTTTTTGTTCTTGTTCTTGAACCATGAATTGTGTTGAGTTTAGGTTCCTTTGAGTTTTGTATTGCTATTTTTGTGGCTGAAACCTAAACCATAAAATTCTTATAAAAACATTAAAGTATAAGAAAACCTCAAAAATCTAGAGTGACATGTTCACCTATTGTAGTTTTGTCATAGAAGTCATGTTTAGTCATGAAACTTGTCACATAAGATTTCTTATGTTATGTTGAATTTTATTTTTCTTGTTTCTTTGTCTAACTCATTTGTTCATCAGTTTATGAAACTTTTTTAGCCTATTATTTGATTTGAGTCAAATCTTGCATGTTAATTAGTCCTTGACATCTTCATGCATAATTCTTAGATAGTCTTTGATTGTGAACCTTTTTCTTGAACATTTTAGGTTTCCCTATGATTGTGTTTATTGTGAATTTGAGTTTTGGTGATTGAATTATAGGCTGAAATTTTGGTCCTAAGTGTATATTGAACTCCTAAATTTGTGGTAAACAAGCCTAGTGAGTTTAACATACATAGGAAAGTTGAAAGTAAGCCTAAGGCAATCAATATACCATGCTTAACAAATTCGAAGCCTGAAATCGCTGGTGCTGGTAGCTTGAACATACGAACTTGTAAAAATTACTGGGAATTAGTCATTGTGAATTTTGAGCTGACATTTTTACTGAATTTTCTAGACATCTGGAAAAAAATTAGAAAAAGAGAACCAAGTAATTTGGATAAAATTAAAAAATAAGAAAAATCATACAATTGGCAGAAAAATCAATGTCCAGGAAAAATCAAAAATAAAAGTGAAAGGGATTTGTGCTTGATGTTTTGTCTCAAAATTTGTTTTATAATTAGTGCCTGTCGCAACCTACCCTTTTGCGAGCCAGCGAGGCGAGGCTCACGGGTGCGTTTTCCAAAGGAGGAAAATGCACGAAGTCGCCACCAACGTTTATTTGTGGAAAACGTCGGAAAAACCGAAGGAAAACGGTCATAAAGAATATTCCAGATTCAGGAGTTGTATTTACATTTGAGGAAGGTATTAACACCTCTCACGTTTTTCCCAAAGGACAACAGCCTTAAATTAGAATTGTGTGAAATTGTGTATCTAAACTTTTATTTCTTTTTATTTTTTGAGGTCGACAAAAGCGGGGATCTTGCTCCTATGTACCCTCCATCGAAGAGGAAATCAGACCTACATAGTTCTTTCTTAAGGGTGAATCAAGCGATTCTTTTTACTTGGAAGGTGGTCGTTTTAAGGTGTTGGACCTTAAAAATGATCCTTTTTACTTGGTAAGAAAAACTGAGGTATTGAATCTTAAAATCCTTTTTTAGTGATTTTTCACGGACGAGCTTGACTTTGCGAGTTGATTTTAGTCTTAGTTTCACTTTAGTTATTAGTCAATTCAATTAAGAAAGAGAAATCTCAAAGAGAAACGTCCGATTGCTTTTTTTGGTTTATTTTACTAAAAGATATTTTTTGATTATTATATTATTATTTTACCTCTTTTTGGTTTCCAACGTGGTTACGGCATGATCGAACGGTCGGATTTCATTTTAACAGAAATTAACAGATATTACAAATCAAATGATCGGTGGAAATTTATTTTATTTTTTGATTAGGCGAGAAATGACTTAAATAAATGACCGAAGCACGTCAAAAGGGGGTACGGAAAATAAATGAAACGCGAATAAAAGTACACAAAACAAATGGGGACCACCATGGGTACATAGAATGAATTGAAAAGCTCGATTTGGAGTACTTATCGGTTGAAGACCGAAGAACAATGAAGAACGAACGATGAATGACGAAGAGCGGTTGAAAATCTTCACGGAATCACCCACAGAAACGTTATGGAAACGTTACGGAAGCACCTCAGCTTGGATTTTCTTCACGGAAACAATTTTCCTCAGCAATTTCAAGTGAATACAAAGTGCCAAGAAGGCTGAACCCTTTTCTTCTTCACTTCTCCCCCTATTTATAGCAAAATAGGGGAGGAGCTTGCCACCCAGCTCGCCCAGGCGAGCCAGGTTGCTTCTTCTAGAAGCAACCGCCTTCTGGAGGAAGAATCTGGAAGGCCCAAGTGGGCCTGGTTGCTATTTGCACCCCTTTTTTACTAAATACACCCCCTTTTACTTTTTTTGGTGATTCTTTTTCCGTAACGTTTCGAAACTTTATGAATTTCGTAACGATACTTATTTTCTTTCCATAAGGTTACGAAACCTTACAGATCATGTAATTACTCTTTTTTAGCTTTCGAAAAAGTTACGGAAATTCACGGATTGCGTAACAATACTTCATTTTGATTTCCGTCACATTACGAAATTTCACGGATTGCGTAACAACGCTTCCTTTTGATTTCTGGCACGTCTCGGGACTTCACATATTGTGCAACAAAGGGTGCCAAGTACTTTGAAGCAGTCAATTAAAGGTTGAATGCCATCAAGCAATAGTCCCCGGACGAAATTAGGGTATTACAGTTGCCCCTCTTTACTTACCTTTTATCGGAGATAAGAGGAAAACAAAGATAAAACACTGATTTCGTCCGTCTTCGCCCTTTCCGTGATTATTCTATGACGACTCCTGTATCTCCTTCTTCTTTTTTTTTTCTGCACAACAAAAAACAAACACAAACAAAAAAAACACCAATAACATAATATACATATATACATATGTTTAGCAAAGGAACCGATCGGAAAAATAACAAAAACCACATTTCCAAGTCACCGGAGGCTCCGCACTTGATGGTGGAGGACACATGAACAGCGCTAGGCAATCAATTCATGGGTCTCCGGACAAGATTTTGAGGGTGGAGGATAGGCGAACAGCGTTAGGCAATCAATTCGCGGGACTCCAGACTCAATGGTGGAGGACACATGAACAGCGCTAGGCAATCAATTCATGGGTCTCCGAAAGATTGGAGGATGGAGGATAGGCGAACAGCGCTAGGCAATCAATTCGTGGGGCTCCAGCCTCGATGGTGGAGGACACATGAACAACGCTAGGCAATCAATTTATGGGTCTCCGAAAGATTAGAGGGTGGAGGATAGGCGAACAGTGCTAGGAAATCAATTCGCGGGGCTCCAGCCTTGATGGTGGAGGACACATGAATAGCTCTAGGCAATTAATTCATGGGTCTCCGAAAGATTAATTGGCAGGACCGAATGGTCCATTGGGTTTTTCCACCTAAAAAAGGGAAACATGCTTTTTGCAAAGAAAAATAAATCATTCGCGAGAGCACTATATCTTAGAGAAACAATATACCTGTACCAAAGGTAATTTTCCTTGTAACCGAAAATGAAGGGCAGGATGTCAACATTTAACTTTTAAATGAACATTCAGGGGAAACATCGGGTTAAGCTGAAACTGGGAATAAATCACTCATAGTGTATAAAAACTCACACAAGCAAGTGTTTTACCCTAATCCCAAACCATAACTGCACCATGACTTTATTTTGCACACGATTTCCTATCGAATCAAAAGATCACACGCACGATCACGGATCAATAGGATTTTCTCGAGGGTAGTATTTTTGGAGAGGAAACTGGGTGTTTCGGTCTTTTCCTCTTTGTTTAAGTGGGATGGGATATCACCAGTCGAGAATGACTTTGAATGGCAATCCCAAAGGAAGAACCGCCAAAAAATGGGTTTTCCTTTGCCAGCAGTCATTTACCTTGCCGAAAATTTATCTGGTCTGAAGATCTTCTGTTCTTTTTCTTTCATTGATCGGGAATTACTCTGTTTTCCTCCGATCTTTTCCTTTTGACTTTCTTCCGATCTTTGATCGGGAATCCTTCTTTTCCTTTCTTTTCATTTTTTCCATTTCTTTCTTTTTATTTCCTCCTTTTCTTACTTTTCATTTCTCCCTCTCCATTTCTTTCTTTGGGAAATCAGGTTTTAGCATTCGTTATTTGCTCTCCCTTGAGGAGATTCCGCTGTCCTTTGCTTCGGGGAAAAGGATGAGGATTCTTTTTATAGGCCAAGGTTCAAAGTAGTCTAAGGTCGTGTCTCAACGGGGTCTTTTATCGTGGGAGCCCGATCTTGATGTCTGGGGCACGAAAAATTTGTGTGTCAAGGTATCGGTCTTGGGTTGAACTTCCATATCATTTCCACAAGGCACGCGTAACAATGATGATTCGGAAACAACGTGCAAAATTAGTCATGGCCACAGCTAGGTGGGCACTCAAGCATCCAGTTTATTGCATTGTGATACTACGGTTGGGGATTTACAGACCCAACGTTTCCAAATTATGTTCTTTCATCGGTTCAATGAAACCATCCATTCTTATCTCGATCATTCAGGAAAATAAACTCTTAGCGTCAGTCCCTTGTTTCCAAAAGATATGTTTGCTCTCTATGAATGATTTATGCTTCCTACGACCATAACATGCCGACCTTCGAGGTCTTTCTTTATTTTTCTTTGTGTTTCATTTTTTTCGTTTGCAAAAACTATACATCCATCGCTATCTATGAGAAATTTTTTTTCTTTGTACACCTACATTCCTATACACGGCAAACTTTTTCTGTATACACATGCATTAAAAACTCTTTCTCTTGATATCAACACGGTCTACATAAAAACTCTATTCCTGTTCAAAGATTTCTTTTTCGTTTTTTCAACATACACTCGTGGTTTATACAAAATTTTCTTTATATACCCTCATTACTCACACACAAGAATTTCTTTTCGCACAAAGTCTTTTCATACACTTTTTATATACAAAAACTCTTTTCTTTTCTTTATATACAAATATGACATTTGTTCACAATGCCCCTTTCTTTTTCTATTTTTGGTGTTATCATGATGTTTTTTCGTTTTTGGACGACGTTCCTAAATGAAAACTCTACACGGTTTCGGAATTTGAACACACATTATCGACAATAACGAAGTAAGCACTAACGCAATAGTCCAAACAAAATATATGCACAAAACAAATGACAATCGCAACAACAAAAAACAAACGTTAGTCCCTCAAGTCATAGAAATAAAATAACATGTAAATGATAAAGGATGAAACATAAAAAGAACATGAATCTGGGGATCCCATGGTCATGTGGCTTCGCATGCCACCAGACTCTTGGGTCACGGTAACAAAAAGTGGGGTGGTCGACAAAAGTAGGGCTTTTGCTCCTACGTATCCTCAATTTGTGATGAGGAACTCAGACCTATGTAGTTCTTGATAACTGTGAGACTAAAAATAGTCTCGGTGTTTTTTTCACTAAAATGCGAACATGCTTTAGTAAAGAGACAAAACTTCCAACTGATCAGAGCAATATATGATTTTTTTAAAAAAATGATGTGTCTATCGAGGAAGGAGAGTATGCTGATGAAATTTTCTCATAACCATAAATGAGATTTTGGATGTTAGCATTTCGTTTCTAAATGACCATTTAGAGGAAACACTGGGTCCAACAAAGATAGGAGAAAATCACTAAAAGTGTATCAATCTCACACAGGTAAGTGTTTTATCCTAATTCTGAACCATAGATATGTCATGACTTGATTTTGCAAATCATTTCCTATCAAATCAAAGATTACATGCGTGCTCATGGATCAATAGGACTTATTTTGGGAATGGTTTTTAGGTGGGGAATTTGGCTTTGAGTGTTTTTTCCTTTTCCTCTTCTGTTTTTGTTTAGTGCGTGGCGAGAAAGTCGCTAGCGCATAGGATTTTGTCGACAATCAAAAGGAGAGGACCACTTTAGGTCGTGGTTTCCTTTTTCTTGTTTACTTGGTGACAATTCTGTATTGTTCAGATATTGTCTGGTCGAAAGACCTTTCTGGATGTTTCTTCTATTTTCTTCCGATCCTTGATTGGGAATTTTCTTTCCTTTTTTTGCTTTCTCCCACTCTTTGATTGGGAATTTTTTTTTTTTTTTTGTTTTCCGAGGGCAAGGATTGACATTCTACCCCTGGGTCAAGGTTTATGATAAGTTGGGATTTTGGCTCAAGGCTTGTAGAACGGCTGGTCATGATATATGTCAAGGTTTGGCCCGCGGTTCGGGGATAAAGGGGATGCCCTACATTATTTCCATGATACACATGCAACAATGATGATTATGAAATTTTATGCAAAACTGGTCATGCATGCACCCATGTGGACACTCAAGCATCAAGTTTTTATGGTCATGTGACACTAGGGCTCAGGATTCATTTTCCCTATTTTAAGTCAACCCATTGTTTCCAAAATATGTTCTTTTATCAAATCATGCATTCATCCGAGTCCATTTTGGGAGTTCGGAATATTTTCACAGCATTCACTCTTCAGGTGTATACACATTTTTTTCAAAAACTAGTTAAGATCAGTAAAATCTTTCAAAGAAAAGTTGGAAATTATCTCTTTTCACAAGCATGTTGTTTTTTAGCTAGACAATTTTTTATTTTATTATTATTATTATTATTCTCTTCCTTCTATATCTTTTCTTGCTCGCTCTCTTTTTTTTCATGAGGTATTTTGCTACCTAAACATACGTATATTTTTGTGAGGTATTTTGCTATATACATGTGTGTCCAAGGTATCTTGCTACCTAAACATACATATGTATGTTTTGTGATATATTTTTTCTATATACATGCATATCCAAGGTATCTTGCTACCTAAACATACATATATATATATATATATATATATATATATATATATATATATTGTGAAGTATTTTTGCTACATACATGCATATCCAAGGTATCTTTCTACCTAAACATACCTATATATATTTTGTGAAGTATTTTTTGCTACATACATGCATATCCAAGGTATCTTTCTACCTAAACATACATACATATATATATATATATATATATATATATATATATATATATATTGTGTGAGGTATGACTACCTTCCGAGCTTGTGCTTGTTTTATTTAAATTCCTAGGATCATGAGCAACTAGGTGTGTCCTGCTATGACTTGAGAAACAAAAGTGATCAAATAACAAGCAGAGATTTAAAAGGTACTAGGTTGCCTCCTAGTAGCGCTTCTTTAACGTCTTGACCTGGACGCGTGATGGCTTGTCGGTCACGGACCTAGTACTTTGCTTACCTTTGGCTTTGGACTTGGTCGCCTATTGGTCGGCCATGGGTCGTAAGCAACGCTCTAACCATTTTGTGGATGAGCTGAGGTGAACTCTAGAGGTGATGGCGGTGCGTTTGTTGCCCGCTGCCGGCCATCCCCAGGCTGCTGTGGTGTTTCGCCCTGCGCCTGCCTGGGGACGCAGTACTTCTTGATGAAAGCTCGATTAGTAGGGGGCCTGATGACCTTGTTAGGGGCGACAGGCACTCCGTAGAACTGACAGATGCCCGTAATCAGAGCTTGGAAACTCCAAGATCCTGTTGGACTTCTTCGGGTCCACTGGGTGTCTTGCGGGCGCGATCCTTGCAAACAATAGATGACATCAGAAATCAGTTGAGCGATGTGCATAACTTACCTATGTCATGATGACGTGACCTTGTCGGGGGGAACGGGCACCCTGTAGGACTACAAAGGCCCGTAACCAGAGCTGGAAACCCTAGGGCCCTGTTGGACTTCTCCGGGTCCACTAGGTGTCTTTGTGGGTGCGATTCCTGCAAACAATATATGGTATCAAAAATCAGTTGAACCATATGTATACTTACCTATGTCACGATGGCATGACCTTGCTGGGGGAACGGGCACCCTGTAGGACTGATAGAGGCCCGTAACCAGAGCTGGAAACCCCAGGGCCCTGTTGGACTTCTTCGGGTCCACTGGGTGTCTTGTGGGCGCGATCCCTGCAAACAATAGATGACATCATAAATCAATTGAGCCATGTGCATACTTACCTATGTCATGACGGCACAGACCAACTGATACATCTGCAGGGGAAGATTGGAATTGTGGTCGCTGGGCAGAATGTTGCTAAATAGCAACGCCATCCATATCCATGTAAGAGTGGTCATGTTGGTGCGCATGGTCCGCACTCATCTTTTTGTAACGACACGGGTGAAATCTTGCTCCGGTATACATAGTAGATGCATGATAGCCTCCCTCTCTGGATGTGCTCGCACAATTGGTCGCCCTCCAATATCAGGGGGTGGCCCAGGAACTGATAAAAGGAAACTACTGGCCCCTTAACCGGGAGCGCAAGTCTCAATGAAGCATCTAAGGGCAAAGGACCTTATATTCTCTTAAGGTGTGGATATGGAGCAAACTGAAAATGAGGACGCGTAGCCCTCTAAAGGCGAGGGCGTGCAACTCTCTGCAAGCGAGGATGTGCAGTCCTCTGATGGCGAGGACATATAGTCCTCTAAAGGTGATAGGTACTAGTACCCAAGGGTCCACCTTTATGAGAAAGCAAGAGATCGACTCATCAAGAGGGCCGGTCATCCAAAAAGATTGGACACGAGATGTAGGAAATCTATGCAGTTAACATGATTTTTAGGGATGCAGATGCATGCAACCTTTGTCGTGAAATTTGGTAATGCTGACCTCATATGAAACAATGCAATGCAATGGAAAGTTGTACAATTTCATGACATTCTTTCCCTATTTTGTGATTTTGATTTTGATTTAATTTTTGTGGAAAACACAGATTGACTGTCCTTTTGAAAAAGGTGATAATTCAGGCAACCTTATCCTATCTTTTGCAAATTTCTCCGGGAACTCCCTCAGAGTGTATGTTCTGGTTGATTTAGTCACTTGACCATTTTGGAGTGACGGCGATGGAGCCGTTTGACGTTTAATCAATCTATTGAAATTCTAGGGTTTGTCTCCCCCCTTTTTTTTCTTGTTTAAAAACATCGACGGGTGAGAACTTTTGATCTGCCCCTATGTTCACTTAAGGCTCATGCACGATGCCCCTCATTGCCTTGAGGTACCCAATTGTTATCTTTCATCATGACCTTGTAGCTGGGAACCTATTGGGTGAGAACTTCTAATCTGCCCCTAGGTTCGCTTGAGGTTTTTGCATGGTGCCTTTCATTGCCCCAGTGTAAGGCTTTGAGGTACAATCGTTGTCTTTCGTCATGACCTTGTAGCAAGGAACCTATTGGGTGACAACTTCTAATCTGCCCCTAGGTTTGTTTGAGGTTTATGCATGGTGCCTTTCATTGCCCCAGTGTAGGGCTTAGAGGTACCAATTGTTGTCTTGTTTTCACAACCTCGTAGTGAGGAAGAATGAAAGAAGCAGTTGATTCTTGCAAAAAGAATTTTCCAAGGACGAGAAATAGTTGAAGGATTTTTTAGTTGATGGATTAAGTCAAATGACTCCTATGTAGAAGCAAGATGTTTTGATGTCTTGATGATGTTAAAGGATCAAGTGCTTCTAAGTTATATTCAAGACAAGAATCCAAGAAAATCAAGATATATGATCAAGTTGATCTCTAGAATCTTTAGGAAGAAGTTTCCAAATTGAAAAAACAAAAACTTTGACCAAAGAATTCTATCATTTCAAATTGAGATTTGCTTTCTGGTAATCGATTACCAGTAGCTGAAAATGTTTATAACAGTCACTAGAAATTTGAATTCAAAATTTATAATGTGTAATTGATTACACATGGATGGTAATTGATTACCAGCAGTTTATTGAACGTTTTAATTCAAATTTTTAGAACCAGTAATCGATTACACAAGTCTTGTAATTGATTACCAGAGGGGATTTTCAGAATATAATTTCCAAGAGTCACATCTATTCAAATGGTTTATGAATGGTCATCAAAGGTCTATTTATATGTGACTTGGAAACACGAATTTAAAGAGAGTTTTCATTGCCCAAAAGTTTTATCCTCTCAAAGGATTAAGAGTTTTTCTGAACTGAAATGTCTTATCCTCTCAAAAAGATTCCTTGGTCAACCACTTGCATATTTAATAAGGAATTTTGATTGATCTTCATTGTACAATCTATCTCTTTTAAGAGAGATCTCTTCTTCTCTTCTTCTTATTTTTGAAAATGGATTAAGAGACCGTGGGTCTCTTGTTGTAGAGGATTCCTGAACACAAGGGAAGGGTTGTCTCTGTGTGGTTCAAACTTTGTAAAAGGAGTTTTACAAAGAGAGTGGAAAATCTCAAGTGGGTTGCTTGAGGACTGGACGTAGGCACGGGAAGTGGCCGAACCAGTATAAATCAAGTTTGCATTCCTCTCTTCCCTTAAACTTCTTTTATTTATTGATATTTATCTTTTTCTTTAAATAAGTTTATTTTGAATTGTCTTTTGAGTAATCCATGTTAAGGGTGCATTGTTAATCCGAAAAGAGAGAGTGAAAGTTTAATTGGGGAATAGTCTTCGTATCTTAATTCAACCCCCATTTTTCTTAAGGTAACTGAGGCCATTTGTCCAACATCCTATTCTTGATAACTCACTTCTCTCTAAAAAGACAAACTTTCCGAAATGATAAAATGAGGACACATGAACGTCTTGAAAACACAGCCAATCAAATGCTTTATTTTTTCTTTTTGAACTCTTTTTTTTATTTTTATTTTGAAACTTATTTGTTTTGAGCTTTAATCGTTGTTTTACGGCACCCCCACCAACGTGCAAGGCGAGTAATCTCTGATTGAACGGTCTTGGAAGTCCAAACTCATGAGCACAGGTCGCTTGAGCAAATAGACCAATGGCTTGCACCCACATTCCAGTGAAAGTTGAATAAGCAAAGATGCGTTTGTGAGAGGATGAGGGAGAAAGATATCAACTTTATCCATTTCATTTAACATTATAACTGTGGTTTACAATAATGGTACAAACTTGAAAATCCTGATGAGTCATTAGAGACGTCTAACAACAACTTTCAAAATTGCCCCATGTGTGGCATCTCTTGTCAATGTCAGGATTTACACGCGATTCTCCTCAAATTTCAGCCAGCCCGCATCAATTAGACCTTGCACCTTACGCTTCAGAGCCCTACAATGCTCAATGGAACGCCCCGGGGCTTCTCCGTGACAAGCACACGTTGCGTTCGAGTCGTATTCTCGGAGAAATGGAGGTTGATGAACCTTGGCTAAGGTTATGGCTACCATTGAATTATCAAGTAGATATGGGAGCAAGTCAGCATAGGACACTGGAATTGGGGTGAATTCTACAGGCTTTCTCGCTGCAAAATTCATTTCTTGGTTGGTGTTTTTGGTTTGTGCTAAAGGTGGTGTTCGTCATTGGAAGTGCGGTAGACAGACTTTGTGGTTGATTTAGGGATATCCTTTGTTGATAACTGGGCGGTGGGTAAGGAGAAGGTTTTTTATTGGCTGAGTAATGACATTGTTGGGTTGGTGGGAAACTTGGCTGTATAGGAATGGCAGTCACAGCATGGGCTTCTCCCTCATTCTCACCCTCTTCATTTGCCCTAGTTTTTTTTTGGCATTTATCAAAGCATGATGATCAGATTTGCCTCTTTTTAGACCCACTTTGATCCTTTCGTCGGTGAAGACCATATCATCAAAGCTTGAAGGTGAGTGGCCCACCATCTTTTCATAGTAGAATACTGGTAATGTGTCTACTATCATTGTCATCATTTTTTTCTCCATCATTGAGGTGCCACTTGAGCTGCCAGGTCTCTCCACATTTGGGCGTATTCTTTTGAAAGATTCGTGCCCCATTTTTGCACATGTTCTATAGTTGCATCCTATTCGAAGACATTATACTGACACTGCCTAACGAAGGCAACCACTAGGTCCTTCCAAGATGGACTCAGGAAGGTTCCAAGTTAGTGTACCAAGTAACAGCTACCCCAGTAAGACTTTCTTGAAAGGAATGTATTAGTAATTCCTCATCTTTTGCGTATGCCCCCATCTTTCGATAATACATCTTTAGATGGTTCTTGGGGCAAGTAGTCCCCTTGTACTTGTCAAAGTCCAGCACCTTGAACTTGGGAGGGTGATGATATTGGGTACTAGGAACAACTCTTCTAGGTTAGCAAAGGCATAATCTTCACCTCCTTCAACGGCTCTGAGCCTTTCCTCTAGATGATCCAACTTTCCCATTTTTGCCATAGCATGATGGTTTTTACTTGTTGTGGAATGCAAGAGGTGTAGCTGGGGATGATACTGAGGGCCCTCCAAAGGGTTTTGTAGGGGTATACCACCAACTGCTTGCCCTTCAGTGGCATATCCGAGGCAAGGCTCGAAGTCGTCTAGATTGTGGTGGGGAATTTCATGTGTCTCCCCCACGGTTTAAGAGACATGTGCATGATCAGTTTGGGGTTGTTGGCTCTCAATGGGTATAGGAGTGGAGTTATTGACATTCTTATTGGAAGTGTACGCCACATTGGGTGGTGTATAGTTGAGAGGCAAGCCATATGGCGGAAAGGCGTGCTCGTTTTGAATTTGCACATCATGGGGGCCGCCCGTACTTCCCAAATCTTTGCCTACCATAGCTGAGGTTGGATGATTCATTTCGTTGAGGCCAGATGGGGGCATCGGGTTCACCTTAGCAACAGTGCTGGTAGCGGCAAGTGCAACCACACTGGCTTCCATTATCTTCTTCATGATAATCATGGCCTTCATCATTGTGGCCATTTGCTCTTTCATGGCCTCCATGCCGGCCTTCATCTTCTCTTGTACCTCCTCTACTTCACCCATTACTCTAGCTCTAGCACAGGTTTGGTGAGGGCACCATAAAGCATGTTTTTTTTTTTTATAACAATGATTAAGTTCATTTTATTTTATTTTATTTTTCAAGGAAAGAATGTAATGAGCAATGCAACCAATGAAAAGCATGGATGTATGCGAATGATGCATAGTTGAAGTATTGCGAATTTTTACGCAGGACATGGGGTTGAATCAATTTAGATTTTCAACATGGTCCATGACATCTTTGTCAAGGTGAAGCTGGAAGTAACAAGGATATCAACAATCCTAAACGTGTTTGGCAGTAGATGAAGCAATGATGTAACACGATCCATCTTTTGCCCCAATTTTGCAAGATGGTTACTTCTTTACTTCAACTTGACTCGATGAACCTTTTCGTAAAAGCACGAGCTTGGTTCAACACCATAACCCAGGGAATGGCAATTTTGATCACCAATACTTCAACAACATTTCATAGGGATAAAAGACTCGGGAATACGCATGCTATGCATGGAAAATGTAATTATGAGATTGAGATGCCCGAAGAGACATCCTTTCTTAGTTAACCATGCATTAGGTACCATGATCAATCATTTTGTTTTGTTGTTTGTGTTTTTATTTATTTATTTTAGAAATGGGTTTATGATCCCAACATGGTTGGCTCATGGTACCTAACACATGCAACTAAGAATGCATCATGAATTTTCATGCTTCCCTTTTTTTTTGTTTTTGTTTTGTAAAGGAAAACAAAAGGATCATGTATGAGCAAACATGTAGAACAAAAAGTATGTTGAACACATATGCATGATGATGCAGTGACTCATGCAAAATGTGAGGCTTGAATGTGATAACAGACAAATGCAGGAACGATATGTTCATTATGATGTTGAAGAGATGTTTATGCGATGCATGATATGAATGCATTTATGGACAAGAGAGCCCAGAAAATCATCTATCCTTACTTGCGCATTTGGGGGCGCAGTGCCCCATGTGTGCAGTTAAGAAGACGATATGGATCTTCCGACTTCCCTCGACAAAAGACGAGACCCACATACAACGCATGTGTGATGGCATGATGCAGATGCGCAAAAGCGCAACAGGGGGATTTACACAGCATGACAATATCCTCAAATAATCATACAACAAAGGCGTACATGACATTCAGGTTATATGCATGACAGTGTTTAAAAGGCACGCAGCGTGTTCGCTTTGTGCCCCTATTTTAGGGGCCTATAGGATACTATCTAGGGGTCTCTAATAACTACTCCCAATGATCCATATATTACATGGCTGTTTTCTAGAGGTATTGATGCAATCCTACCCCGCAAGGGCATTGGATAGAAAACTCCAAGTAGATTGGGCCAGAGATGCAAGAGAAGGCCCTAGGGTTCTTATGAGCCTTGGGGTAGATTTCGGGCCCATGGGCTAAGTACGAGCCCACTTATCTTTGTAAATATTAGATTAAGGTTTCATTATTTTTGGGCCTTGTATTTAGGGCTCCATAATGTAGGTAGGGTACCCTAGAAATATAGGATTTTTCAGCCCTTGTATTTTAGGGCACCTAGACTAGTTTTTGTATTAGGGGTAGTTTTGTAATTTCACATGCACTAAGTGGATATTTGATGTGTGTGGTTGGAAATAAATTTAATTGAATTGGTAGAAGCCTAATCCAATTAAATTTTAGAGGGGGAGGTGAGCATTTGCATACTACACCCCATTGCCACATCATATAGTCACACTTTGTGCATGTCCTTCATGCTTTTCATGCCTCATGACACCTAAGCACACTTAGTGGAGAATCTTGGAATTGATCTTGGATTAGTGGGCTGAACCATAACTAAAATTCACTAATCATAATTAGTGAAATTTTGGCTCCACAAATTCAATTTCAAATTCAAGTGAAATTTGAATTTCCCTCCAATTTTGTGTGACACTTAGGCTATAAATATAGGTCATGTGTGTGCATTTTTTTGGAACTTTGATCATTTGAATATTAAACTTCAGATTTCAAAGCTCATTTAGAGCACAAAATTTCGTGCTCTTCTCTCCCTCTCCCTTCATTCATCTCCTTCTTCCTCCAAGCTCTTATGCATGGCCTCCTATGGTGGTGAGCTTCTTCTAGACTCATCTTCTCCTTGAAGTGGCGTCTCCTCTCTCTCTTCCTTCTCCATTCCGCTGCCATTTATCTTCCAAGAAGCAAAGGAATCCATTGATGAAGAAGATCCTAGGCCTACAAGCTCCAATGGAGCTTGCATCATGTGGTATCAAGAGCATCTTCATCTAGGTGATGTTCTTTTGCTTCCTCTATCTTTTTGTTCGGTGAATTCTCTTTAATTCCTTGTTCTTCATCTTATTCTCCATGTATATCCTCCATTTTCTTGTGGTTTGGTGCTGTTTAGAGTAGATTAAAAAAAAAAAACCGATTAAATCTTAGATCTACACTTGTTCTTGCATTTCTATGGTTCAAATTTTGTAGATCTACTCTTGAATCATGTTTTTGTGTTGATTTTAGGTTCTATCATTTTTCATTCATAATATTCTTGTGCTAAACCTTTAGATCTAAATTTTCTTCCAAAATATTGATTAGAAAAAAAAAGCACAAAAATCTAAGTGTAAATCACTTAATCCATGTTGTCTTAGAGTCATGTTTAGTCATAGTGATTGTCACATTATGTTCTAAGTTTGTGTTGAATTTTTATTTTGTTGATTGAATTCTAGATACATTTTTTCATGTATTCTTGTCATTCTTAGCCGATCTTTTGAATTTTGAGTCTAATTCATGCATGTTATTTAGTTCATAACATGTTCTAAATCAATTCCTAGAAGTAGTCTTGTTCTTGAACTTTCTTTTTGTTTTCTAAGTTTCCTACATGATGCCTATGATGAAGTTGAGTTGTGGTGCTGAGTTGTGGCTAGATTTGTGAATCAAAATAAGTCTTAAGCTCTCTTGAATTGTTTTATTCAAGATAATTTAGCATAAGCAAACACAAATTGTAACTATCCAAGCCTTAAGCAACATAAACACTACTCTTGATTTCTAGGTTGAAATCGCTGGTGCTGGCAGCTTGAACATACGAACTTGTATAAATTACTGGAAATTGGTCACTACGTTTTTTGAGCTGAAACTTTTACTTAATTTTCTAAACATCTGGACCAAAATTATAAAAAAAGAACCAAGCGATTTGGATTAAAGGAAAAAATAAGAAAAATCTCACAAGTTGGCAGAAAAATCAGTGTCCAGGAAAAAAAAAAGTGAAAGGAAAGTGTGCTTGTTGTTTTGGCTCAAAATTTGTTCTATAATTGGTGCCTATTTTATACCAATCCTAGTTCTGAAATTTCAATTGAAAATTATTGTGAAAACAAGTGCCAAAACTAGAGGTTTCTTGAGTCTTTTTTTTAGAGTTTTTCTACTCTACTCTAGAGGTTTCTTGAGCCATTCTAGGAACTAACATGAGTCATGATTCATTTAGTGTTAATGGTAAGGGTACTAGTCATAAGGACCCTCTATCTACAATATTAGATGAGTTGAGTTCCCTCAAGTTAAGGAAAGAAAAGAAAAAGGAAAAGAGAGGGTAAAAATAAGTCAAGGTGAGAGGGAAAAAATAAGGGAAAAAGAAAGAAGGAAAATACTAAAAGATTTAAGAAAAGAAAAACATGCCTCCTATAGTAGTCATGACTCTTGTAAGAGCCTAAGTGAATGTTGGATCAAGTGACCTCCGAATAATTAAGAAGGGGGCGTTGAATTAATTATTAATGTGTCTTGACTAAATGAAAATTTATCCTTCTTAATGTTACTAGATTCAACTAGGCTTTTACTACTAAGTTAAGAAAGTAAAGAACAGAAACAAAAAATTAACCAAAAGTAAAAGCGGAAATTAAAAGTATACAATGAAAATTAAAGAGTGTAGGGAAGAAAAAGACAAACACAAGATTTATACTGGTTCGGCAACAACCCGTGCCTACATCTAGTCCCCAAGCAACCAACGGTTCTTGAGATTTCTTTCAACCTTGTAAAATCCTTTACAAGCCAAAGATCCACAAGGGATGTACCCTCCCATGTTCTCTTTGAACAACCAAGTAGATGTACCCTCCACTTGAACTGATCCATAAGAGATGTACCCTCTCTAGTTCTAAGTATAACAAGCCAAGTAGATGTACCCTCTACTTATACCACAAAGGATTTACCCTTCAATATGTTAGGATAAAGAATTCTTAGGCGGTTAGTCCCTTGAATTCTCTGTGAGGGGGATACAAAAGATATCTCAGGCAGTTAGTCATTTGAAATCTTTGGTATAAAGGGAAATGGAAAAAGATATCTTAGGCGGTTAGTTCTTTGAAATCTTTTGTAAGAAATAGAAGATATCTCAGGCGATTAGTCCTTTGAAATCTTTTGTCAAGAGGGAGAAGGGAAGAAACAAAATAATTCTCAGGCGGTTAGTCCTTTGAATCTTTTGGCAAGAGAAAGAAGTGAATGAAGAAGAAGAGTAGCACAAGTTTTTGAACAATGAACTTTTCTTGGAAGAGAAAGTATTGAACAAAAACTCTATGAAAGAAATTTGTTAATCATGAAAGGAATCAGTCTTTTTAAAATTCGTGCCATGGTCATATATTTATAGTCATTCGATGACTCAAGTTAAAAGTTTATGACTCCTAGAAATTTCTTCAAAACTAGTCACTTTAAGAGTTGTGACTCTTATAAAAAAAACTAGTCACTTAAAAGTTGTGATTCTTAAAAAAAATCTTCAGAAAACTAGTCACTTTAAGAATTGTGACTTTTGGTAATTTATTTTTCAAAGTAAGTCACTGGTAATCGATTACCATCAAGGTGTAATCGATTACACATCAACAGATGTGACTCTTCATGTTTAAATTTGAAAATCAAAACGTTTAGAAACTCTAGTAATCGATTACAAGTATTGTGTAATCGATTACACAAGTTTAAAATGATTTGAAAAAGTTTTATCACTAGTTGTGACTCTAGAAATTTGAAATCTAATGTTTTAAAACATTGGTAATCGATTACATGCTCATGGTAATCGATTACAACTTTGTTAATCAGTTTGAAAACAATGTTGGCTACTGATAATCGATTACTACCTTTTGGTAATCGATTACGAGAGAGTAAAACTCTTTGGTAAAAGATTTTGTGAAAAATTCTTGTGCTACTCAATGTTTTGAAAAGCTTTTTTAGTACTTATCTTGATTCTTGAATTTTGAGTCTTGAATCTTGATCTTGATTGTTCTTGAATATTGATTCTTGAAACTTGATTTTTCTTGAATCTTGAATCTTGAAACTTGATTATTCTTGAATCTTGATTCTTGAAGCTTTTTGACTCCTGATTATTTGAAACTTGCTTAGCTCTTGATTCTTTGGCATCATCAAAATAATCTTGGAAGTCATTGCTTCCACAATCTCCCCCTTTTTGATGATGACAATCCTGAAATCAAGAGGATACATACAAGTTTTGTTCTACCGTTCACTCATCTCTTTCTCCCCTTTTCTTTTTGAATTCATGCTTAACTTTAAAACTTTGAAAATATAATATCTTGATTTCTAAAATACCTATTTTTCTCTCCCCCTTTGGCAACATCAAAAAGGCTAAAGTACGTAAAATAAAATCATACATAAATGGATAAACATACAAGAAAAAAAGGAGAAACTTATAAAAATAAAACAAGATAATAAATTATCCACAAATCAAAATAAAAGCATATGTATCAAATAAGTCATCATAACATAAAACAAATCATTTTGTCTAAGTCACTAGCATCTAAAAGTCCTAATTCTCTTCTAATGGTGTAGAAAGAATCTTTGGGTTGTGGTTTTGTGAAGATGTCTGCGAGTTGGTTTTTTTGTATCTACAAATTCTAGAACACGGTCACCTTTTAGGACATGATCTCTAAGGAAATGATGCCTAATTTCTATGTGCTTGGTTCTAGAGTGAAGGACTGGGTTCTTAGATATATTTATGGTGCCTGTGTTGTCACATTTTATGGGAATATGGTCTAATACAATCCTATAATCAGAAAGTTGTTGTTTCATATCAATCATGTAAACATTATTTTCTCTGAAACCTATATGCTCAATATCTTTATCATGCTTATGCTTGATAACACATTTTTCAGAAGAAAAAAAACTTTATATCTGAAAACTTATATATAAAAATAAATATATATAACATAATGGATTTTAAAAGAAGCTTCATGAATGACTCTTAAGCAAGTAATTCACATATCATATTAAAAATCATGCAAGAATCATAGACATCATCAAATATTTGTTTTAAAAAAATAAACTTCATGCTTTGAGAAAGAAAATAACTCAATCAAACATATAAGCACAAATTCACAATAGCAATCAACCAAGACAAACAAATAAAATTTTGTTAGTCATCATATAAACAAGTTAATTGAAATGAAAGTTTCAACCAACTTAATTTAAAAGAGAATGGTTTTGATGTTACCTTTTTCATGATTCAAGTGCTTAGATCTTTAAAGATGGAAGTCAGACTTTTGTTTTTCTTCCTTAAACTTCTTGAGAGATGTTCTCATCACTTTCATAGTCCTTGGATTGAAGGTTGATCTCCTTCTCCGAACCATCGAATGAGTCATTGTCATCCCAAGCAATATACGCCTTCTTGGATCTTCTTTATTTATAGCTTTTCTTCTCATTCTTCTCGGGCCATGACTCATTTGAGGGGTAGTTTGCCTTTATGTGACCGGGTTGATTACACTTATAGCATTTAAGTGTTGGAGAGACTTCTTGAGATCTCCTCCCATTGTTGAAGTTATGGCTTCTCTCCATTCTTCTATTTTAACGAATTTATGAAACTTCTTTACAAAGAGTGAGAAGTCCTCTTCATCATCAAATTCTTCTTCTTCTTCTTCTTCTTGCATTGAGGAGGAGGCTTTGAGTGCTATGCTTCTTTTCCTTTTGTCGGTCTCTTCATTTTGGTTGAGACATTGAAGTTCCATTTCATGTTCCTGCAATTTGCGAAAAAGAGTGGCAAGAGACATAGAGGAAAGATCTTTATTTTCAGAAATGGCAGTTACCTTGGGCTGTCATTCCCTACTTAAGCATCTCAAAACTTTATTGATTAAATCTTCATTTGGAAAGGTTTTTCCTAAGGAGGCAAAGTGGTTGATTATGTGTGTGAATCTTTTCTGTATGCTTTGGATGTTCTCATTAGTGTTCATCCTAAATAATTCATATTCATGTGTAAGGGTATTGACTCTAGATCTTTTCACATCACTGGTGCCTTCATGTGTAAGTTGGAGAGTATCCCACACATCCTTTGCATTCGAACAGTTTGACAATCTAAAATATTCATCTATTCCTAGGGCAGAAGTAATAATGTTTTTGGCTTTAAGATTATATTGGATTCTTCTTCTATCTTCTTCAGTCCATTAATCTCTAGGTTTTTCTGTTGTTGTGCTAGTGCTTGCATCTACTATGGTGGGTACATAAGGTCCTATTTCTATTGCTTCCCAAATGTTTAAATCTATGGCTTCAATAAATATTTGCTTTATTGTTTTCCAATAGTGGTAACCCTCACCATTAAAGATAGGTGGCCTATGGATGGAGTTTCCTTCCGGAAACAGAGAATTTGAGGAGGCCATGAATCTTGAAGTTGTGAAACTTTTCTCAAGAAACCTGCTCTAATACCACTTGTTGGATCAAGTGGCCTCGGAATAATTAAGAAGGGGGGGGGGGAGGTTGAATTAATTATTAATATTTCTTGACTAATTAAAAATTTATCCTTCTTAATGTTACTAGATTCAACTAGGCTTTTAGTACTAAGTTAAGAAAGTAAAGAATAGAAACAAAAACTTAACCAAAAGTAAAAGCAGCAATTAAAAGTGTAGAGCGGAAATTAAAGAGTGTAGGGAAGAAGAAGACAAACACAATATTTATACTGGTTCAGCAACAACCCGTGCCTACATCCAGTCCCCAAGCAACCAGCAGTTCTTGAGATTTCTTTCAACCTTGTAAAATCCTATACAACCCAAAGATTCACAAGGGATGTATCCTCCATTGTTCTCTTTGAACAACCAAGTGGATGTACCCTCCACTTGAACTGATCCATAAGAGATGTATGCTCTCTTGTTCTCAGTGTAACAACTCAAGTATATGTACCCTCTACTTGTACCCCAAAGGATGTAACCTCCAATGTGTTAGGACAAAGAATTCTTAGGCGGTTAGTCCCTTGAATTCTCTGTGAAGGGGATACAAAATATATCTCAGGCAGTTAGTCCTTTGAAATCTTTTGTCAAGAGGGAGAAGGGAAGAAGCAAAATAATTCTTAGGCGGTTAGTCCTTTCAATCTTTTGGCAAGAGAAAGAAGTGAATGAAGAAGAAGAGTAGACCAAGTTTTTGAACAATGAACTTTTCTTAGAAGAGAAAGTATTGAACAAAAACTCTATGAAAGGAATCTGTTAATCATGAAAGGAATCAGTCTTTTTAAAATTCGTGCCATGGTCATATATTTATAGTCATTCAATGACTCAAGTTAAAAGTTTATGACTCTTGGCATTTCTTCAAAACTAGTCGCTTTAAGAGTTGTGACTCTTATAAATAAAAACTAATCACTTAAAAGTTGTGATTCTTAAAAAAAAATCTTCAGAAAACTAGTCACTTTAAGAATTGTGACTTTTGGTAATTTATTTTTTAAAGTAAGTCAGTGGTAATCGATTACCATCAAGGTGTAATCATTTACACATCAACAGATGTGACTCTTAATGTTTAAATTTGAAAATCAAAATGTTTAGAAACTGTGGTAATCAATTACAAGTATTGTGTAATTGATTACACAAGTTTAAAATGATTTGAAAATGTTTTATCACTAGTTGTGACTCTAGAAATTTGAAATCTAACGTTTTAAAACATTGGTAATTGATTACATGCTCATGGTAATCGATTACAGCTTTGTTAATCAGTTTGAAAACAACGTTGGCTACTGGTAATGGATTACTACCTTCTGGTAATCGATTACCAGAGAGTGAAACTCTTTGGTAAAAGATTTTGTGAAAAATTCTTGTGCTACTCAATGTTTTCAAAATTTGTTTTAGTACTTATCTTGATTCTTGAATCTTGATTCTTGAAGCTTTTTTACTCCTGATTCTTTGAAGTCATTGCTTCCATAGTGAAGAATCTGATAGGTATTACGAATCGATAGAGTCATTACGGATTTGCAATACATATGTGTCGATAGCGATTTTGTGCTGATTGTGTGTTACTTTAGTGTGAAAAAATTAATTTGTACATAAGTTTCAACAATTTTGGACATTAATGACAAATTTAGAATTGGTTAATGAAGAGCTTCTATGATTTATTTGGAACATTGCTTAATTAAGAGCTTCTGCAAGGTTAGGATAATCAAGCTGTGACAAATTTTGTATTCAATGAAACTGTGAAAAAAGTATATGTCATTTCAGCTATTAGAACCTTATCGACGGTCATACATTTTGTGTAAAAAGTATATGAAATTCATGATTACACAATTATGATGCTCTTACCAACTACATCAAAATTGTGTTATGAATGAAAATTGAAGGCTACATCATTACATTGTTATACCATTTAACCACAACAGATAATTGAATACAAAGTACAATAAACTTGATTTACACAACATTTGTTTAAGACACTAACTATAAACATTGCATTACCTATAGATGCATTCAGTGTAAAATTGAAACCTCTTGCTTGAACAACATTAATTGATGAAAATATCAATTCAATTTACTTATTCATGCAACAGTCAAGTATTTATTCAATGAGTTACACTGTCAATACAATTTTTCACACAGTAACTAAGAAACATATGTAGTTTTAAATTGAAGCTGCAGTAAATAAACCATATATAAAGAACTCATGCTACAAGGTTAACAGGATGAAGCTGAGGTCAATTTTGTTATGTATCTAATTGTGCAAAAAGTAGATACCATGAAGCTATTGCATCTTCATGATTTGTTAATAATCATGCAGTTAACTGCAAATGATGTTAATGTCACAATATATTAATCTATGTTAAGTTCGCTACCCATTGTTCAAAATATTGACTTGAATAGTTGATCCAACTTGTAGTTTAACTTTTGTTACCCATTGTTCTTATTAAATTCAAATGCAAGAGAATGAGTAAAAGATTAATATAATTAAAAAATGAATCTAGCCTACAAATAAACTAATTTGGATATGAAGCACAAGGAAAATGTATATAATTTATGGAAATTGAAATAAGAAAGTCTTAATGTTATGTGAAGGACATAGGTAATTTACAAATTTTTACTAAGTTTAAAAGGACATTGTACATCAATTACAAACACGGCCAAAATAAGACATAGTTCATTGTTGGATTGGGAAACTCGAAGACAAGTAGCATGCCTGTGTTTCACAAAAAGCCTTCCATCCTGCTCCAATTTTTGTTGTTTTCCTCCAGTGGTTGTAAACAATGTGGCATTCCACAATATCTTCCAGGTTCAAATGCTCAAATCCTATCTTTCATGAAATAATACATGCTGCTAGGTATATCCTGGCGTTAACAAACATTAATGTGAGAATTGGAAGAAATTCAAAATTTGTCCGGTAAAGGATAAATGAATAATTCAATATTGTGTTAAGTCACTTACCAAGCTGCTGCAACTAATTTTGTATTCATTAAGAAGCATTGTGAAAGTCATCGAGTTCGGCACTTGATGATATAATGAGTGCCACTTTAGGAAGGATTTTGCAAGGCTGGTGGTTTTGTATATGGTGAGAAAAAAGACACTTTGACCATGGTGGGTCAGCATCACTTGGTGATCTCCAGTCAATTGATGAGAACGCCTAAGTGCTTTCCACCCTGAGACAATGGTAGGGCTTTCATTCCATGTATTACATCAACATGTATATGAAAAAGTGAAGTCAATTTTAGCTCTACTGTAATAAGAAAGATGGAGCAACTACTCCTGATAACAATATGTCTCCAATCTTGATACTTAGTAGCTTAAAGTTTTACAAAGTCATGTTTTTTATTCAAAAATAAAACTTCCACCATTACACTGTGATTCCATTCTTTCACAACAGACTATAACATAAAAAATCAAACTAATTTTGGCTTACATGACATGTACTGCAAACACCAGTGTTAAACATTACAATCAACATACATGCATACAACATTTAACTGAAATCTCTTGCTGCATACATTCATGCAATTCTTATTCAAACAATAGCACCAAATCATTACAGTGTAATCCTAAAATGATATCCTGTCTATACAAACACATGTTACGATCTTAGGAGCAATAGAGCTTCTTAATGGCTCCTATTAACACAATTGTCATTATGCAAGAACTGTATATGAATTGCCTAGCTTGTAGTTAATCTCAGCTGTGTTAAATATCTTGCAAGACTGTTACAACAACTTGGTTTTCATCAAATTCAGCAAGATGTTGATGTGATGAACCAAATTATGCAAAAACTTGATCTCATGAAGGTGTTTAAACATACACTAGAATAAAGGACCCTGCATGGAAAAGTGACGCTTATCAGTTAAAAATAGAAGTTGCACCATTACATTGTTGTACTATTTATTCCCAACACAGTATAATACAGAAAATTAAAGTAATCCCAATGAATGGTGCTATTCATTAGACGGACCAACCCATCAAATTGTGAACACATGTTTTTACCTTGATGTATCACACAAATGCTGCAAGAACTTGATGTCATGAAAGTGTTCCAACATTCCTTGCAGTAAACAAACCAACCAATGTTTTCTTGCATAATGAAGCTAGTTCCCTCAGGTCACCTATATTGTCACCACTTCATTCATGATAATTACGGCTCATGTTCATACTGCTGGCAAACACAAAGAAGTGTATTTGAACTGCCTAGGTTATAGATAATGTTAACTCTATCAAAAAATTCGAAAGGGCTTTACAACAACTTGGCTTGTATCAAATTGAACACTATATTGATGTCATCAACCGAATTCTCCAAAAACTTGATGTCATGGAGGTATCCAAACATACACTGCAATGAAGGACCCTGCATGGAAAAGTGATGCTATGAGTCAAAAATAAAAGTTCACCATATCACTGGGATACCATTTATTCCCAACACTGTAACACATAGAAAATCAAACTAATTCCAAGCAATAGTGTCATTCTTTGTAGAGACCAAACCATTATAGTGTGAATGCATGTTTTTTTTACCTTGATGTATGAAAAAAATGCTGCAACAACTTGACGCCATTCACATGTTCCGACATATATTGCATTAAACAACCCTGGATTGAATAGGTTAGTCATGAGTATCAATAGCTTTTGATATCATTGTTGGATCAAGTGGCCTCAGAATAATTAAAAAGGGGGGGTTGAATTAATTATTTCTAAACCTTTACTAATTAAAAATTTACTCTTCTAAGGCTTTTACTATGTTGTTAAGTAAATGGAGAATAGAAAAGAAACTTAACCAAAAGTAAAAGCAAGAATTAAAGTGCATAGTGGAAATTAAAAGAGTAGGGAAGAAAGAGACAAACACACAAGATTTTTATACTGGTTCGACAACGTCCCCAAGCGACCTGCGGTCCTTGAGATTTCTTTTCAACCTTGTAAAAATCCTTTTACAAGAAAAGATCCACAAGGGGTGTACCCTCCCTTGTTCTCTTTGAACAACCTAGTGGATGTACCCTCCACTAGAACTGATCCACAAGAGATGTACCCTCTCTTGTTCTCAGTCAAAAACCCAAGTAGATGTACCCTCTACTTGTACCACAAAGGATGTACCCTCGAATGTGTTAAGACAAAGTTCTTGGGCGATTAGTCCTTCGAAACTTTGTGAAGGGGAAACAAAAGAATTCTCAGGCGGTTAGTCCTTTGAAATCTTTTGTTTTAGGGAAAGGGAAGAATCAAAAGAATTCTCAGACTGTGTCGTTTTGAATTCTTTGACAAGGGAGAAGGGAGACACAAAAGAATTCAGGCAGTTAGTCCTTGGCGAATTCTTTTTGGCAAAGGGAGAAGGGAATGAAAAAAATTAATAGCACAAGTTTTTGAACAAAGAACTTTTCTTGGAAGAGAAAGTTTTGAACAAAAAATTTTAGAAAGATGAAGAGAAGATGAAACTAGAAAGTTTTGAAAGAAATGAAAGAAAGATTGAAAGATAGAATGATTGAAAGAGATGATGGATATGAATGTGATAGTTTTTTTTTTCATGCCAAGGTCACATATTTATAGTTTCATGATGACTCAAGTCAAAACTTGTAACTCTTGGCAATTTCTTTAAAACTAATCACTTAAAAAGATATGACTTTTGAAAGAATCTTCATAAACAAGTCACTTGAAGAAATGTGACTCTTGGAAATGAATTTTTTGAAAATAGTCTCTGGTATTCGATTACCATAAAGGTGTAATTGATTACTCATCAATAGATGTGACTCTTCATTTTGAATTTTGAAAATCTTAACGTTTTAAAACCACTGGTAATCGATTACTATAATCTGGTAATCGATTACCAGAGAGTAAAACTCTTTGGTAATGATTTTGTGAAAACTTCTTGTTCTACTCAATGTTTTGAAAAACTTTTTATTACTTATCTTGATTAAGTCATCTCTTGATTCTTGAATCTTTGAGTCTTGAATCTTGATCTTGATCATTCTTGAATCTAGAATCTTGATTCTTGAAATCAAATTTCCTCTTGATCTTTGAAGTGTTCTTGACTCATTCTTGAACTCCTTTGTTATCATGAAGTGATCTTGACTTTTGAGCTTTTGTCATCATCTTTGTTATCATCAGAACTCCTTGAATCAATCTTGATTCATCATGAAGCTTGCTTCTACAATCATCAGTAATTATTTAGTTAGTGTTAGAACATACTAAAGATTTTGAAGGACTTCCTTAAAAACCACATTGGTTGTTATGTTAAGTGGTTTTCCATCTTTATCATGAATAAGGATTTTTAGTCCATTCTTGGTCTGAACTCTGGAGAATACCACATAAAGTTGGACATGACTAAAAACAAGTTTAGGAAGATATAATCCTACACTTTGAAGAGATTGTCCTTGGGATTTATTGATTGTCATGGCATATGAAACTATGAACATAAATTGTCTTCTAGTCATTTTGAATGGCCATGGAGATTGAGATGGTGATAAAGACATTCACATAAGATACACCAAACTTCTTATGTTTTTCCCTGTAACTATTCGCGCTTCAATAACATGATTGGCCATTCTAGACACAATTAGCCTTGTTTCGTTGCAAAAGCCTTCTGCTTTATCTAAATTCCGAATCAACATAATAGGTGTATCTATTTTGATCCTTATCTTATGATTAGGCATGCCTGATGTCTTCAATGAATGTAGAAATTCTGGTGTAACAGCTTTATAAGATTCACTTGATGCAGCATCTATCATGTCAATTGAATCACAACTCAAATATTCTTTTTCATCACCTAGGATAATGTTTAATATGTAGTCATTTATTTGGTCCACAATCTCATTTTTTGAAGCTAGAATAGCTCTAGACTTGAGAAATTCCTCATCTTTATAATTGTGTTGAATGCCTGGATAAGTATGACCAACAATTACTTCAATAGGATTGCTGAAATTTGTAATCCGCAATTCATTCAAAATTTCTATTTGATATAGCCTATCATCACTAGTTCCTACCTTTCCATCACCAACATCTATTAGCCACTACGAGAACCGCTTAATTTCTTGTGCATTTGTGATTGTTAGGTTGGACTACAGACGCATGTTTTTAGTCAGCTTTAAAATTGTGCAATAGTCCCATAGATACGAAGCATTGATAGTAGCATTCACTATGTCGGACCTACTTCCTCTAGGGATGACGAAAAGAATTTGTATGAAATTACCTCCAAAGACTACAACTTTTCCACCAAATGGAACATTGTTAGAATTAGACATGAGCATGATGTTGTTCAATGTTTTATCTAATGCTTTAAAACAGTACTTATGAGCCATAGGAGCCTCATCCCATATGATCAACTTGATAGCCTTTAGAAGTTGAGCATGTTTTATTCCTTGGTGGATATTACATGTGGAGTTCTCTAATGTAGGAACAGGAATACCAAATTTCGAATGCATAGTTCTGCCATTAGGTAATAACAATAAGGCTATACCACTTTAAGCAACTGTCAGAACAATATCACCTTTTGAACGTAGTGCAACAGCTAATGTCTTCCACATAAAGGTTTTGCTAGTACCTCCATATCCATACAGGAAAAACATTCCTCCAATTTGTCTATTGGTAGCATTCATGATTACCTTAAAGATATCTCACTACTCATCTATTTTTGTAATTGAACAAAACTGTTATCAGATTTACATGATTCAACCATAATTGTTGCTATTGAATTGATATTACAATAATACAAACACCAGTTTTGTTAACCTGTAAGAGAGGCAAAGCATGTTTGAAAATCATGTTGCAACTGAGCCTTATCATAATTTTGTTCAGCATATATATATCTATTACCAAGATACAATTGTAACACATTTCTTAGAAAAGGTATGCTTGGATAATCCTTTAATGATTTTTTGTTTGACTGTAAAATCTCTTCAATTTCAATCAATGCCAAATTCTGCAACTCTTCCACTTCAATCTCTAAGTCTTTGGACATAAATACAAAGATGAATTTGTAAGTATTAAACAACAATAGCAATTTACAAAAAAAAACAATGTTTAGTATACATTACCTGACAAAATTCTTATTCTTCTCTATAAATGAAGAATACCATCAATTAGATACTCCCATGTTTCAGCCTATACATGATTTGGCCTTTCAATGCTATTAGATATGAGCATTGTAACAAACAATCTCTTTATAAATTGGCAAGAACCCCAATGGTATGTTTCTCTTAAAGCCTTAATATATTCCTTATCGTCTTGCAAGAAGCCCATAGCAAAGCAAGCTTTTCTAAATGAAGAATAGAGTTGACCATTAATTGTGCGAATTTTTTCATAAGTTGTCAGTCCTTTAACCACAACCAACATCATCCTAAGGTAATATAATTCAGTAGTACTTGGAGGCACCCAGTTAAGTCTACCAATTGTATTGCCACCTTTGTGTGGCCTCCAACATCTAGACTTGGCAATGTATGTAAACTTTGAAATGAATTGCAAGTATGTTAGATCTTTTGCTTCATGAAAAATGCTGTTAGCTTGGAGCCAAGCTGTAAACATAGACTTTTTAACTGTTGGCTTGGACAACAAAACATCAATGTCATCATCATCCTCAAATATTACTGAGTTTTTACCAGGTAAATGAAAGTATAACCTTTCAACAACAGACGATCTTTTATGAATTTGGAATGAAAAGATTCGCCAACATGCTTCACAAGGAGAAACATACCGGCCATCAAGATAGTGCTTAATCTCATTGACAACCTGTTCAGTAGTTCCATCATCATTCTGCAAGGTACCAAAGTCACGGTTATTCGATCATAACCTTTATTAATGTACTTGGATAGATATTTGATGGATGTTGATTGATTGCACCACTCTACATTGATGTGTTCCTGGTATTACAACAACAGCTTTGGATTGTATGGAACAACATGTTTATTATCTAGTGATATCCCATTTTTTTCAACATATTTACCATCATTGCGTCTTCTATAAACAAGATATCCCTCTTGGTCAACAACAATTTGAGGTTGCCACTTTTTAGGAAAATATTTGGAACATTTTCCATCTTTCATGCATTGTGATTTTCTGTGTTGCATTACCACATGGACCATACATCATATGTTTATTGACACAATTATATAGCCTTGGATGTTCATTAAAATCTGGTATCTCAGCTGATATGATACAATCAATATCTGTAGGAGTTGGGAACTTACTAGCAGGATCCAAAAATAGCAATATATGAGCATGTGGCAAACCTTTTTTCTAGAATTCTATTGTGTAGATATCTGTCGCAACATGCCCTTTTGCAGGCGAGCGAGGCGAGGGTCACGGGTGCGCCTTCCAAAGGAGGAAAGATGCGTGGAGTTGCCACCAACGTTTATTTGTGGAAAACGTCAGAAAAATCAAAGGAAACCGGTCAAAATGAAAATTCTAAGTTCGGGAGTTGTATTTACGTTTGAGGAAGGTATTAGCACCTCTCACGTTTGTCTCAAAGGACAACAACCTCATTTTTTAGAATTGTGGAAATTGTGTTACCTTTACTTTTACTTCTTTTTATTTTTTGAGGTCGACAAAAGCGGGGCTCTTGCTCCTACGTACCCTCCATCGAAGAGAAAATCAGACCTACGTAGTTCTTTTTTAAGAGTGAATTAAACGATTCTTTTTACTTGAAAGGTGATCATTTTAAGGCGTTGGACCTTAAAAATGATCCATTTACTTGATAGGGAAAACTGAAATGATAAGCTTTCAAACCCCATTTTAGTGACTTTTTTGTGGACGAGCTTGACTACGCGAGTTGATTTTAGCCTTAGTTTCACTTTAGTTATTAGTCAATTCGATTAAGAATGAAAAATCCCAAAGAAAAAACGTCCAATTGATTTTTCGCATCATTTTACTAAAAGGTATTTTTTGGATTATTATATTATTATTTTACCTCTTTTTTGATTTCCAACGTGGTTACGGCATGACCGAACGGTCGGAATTCATTTTAACAAAAATTGACGGATATTACAAATCAAATGAACGGTGGAAATTTATTTTATTTTTTGATTAGGCGAGAAATGACTTAAATAAATTACTGAAGCACGTCAAAAAGGGGTACGGAAAGTAAATGAAAACGAGAATAAAAATACATGAAACAAAATGGGAACCACCACGGGTACATAGAATGAATTGAAAAGCTCAGTTTGGGGTACTTACCAGTTGAAGACCGAAGAAAACGAAGAACGAACGATGAATGTCAAAGAACGGTTGAAAACCTTCGTGTAATTACTCACTAAAATGTTACAAAAACGTTACGGAAGCGCCTCGGCTTGGATTTTCTTCACGGAAACAATTTTCCTCAGCAAATTTAAGAGAATACGAAGTGCCAAGAAGGTTGAACCCCTTCCCTCTTCACTCCTCCCCCTATTTATAGCAAACTAGGGGAGGAGCTTGCCACCCAGCTCGCCCAGGCGAGCAAGGTTGCTTCCTCCAGAAGCAACAGCCTTCTGGAGGAAGAATCTGGAAGGCCCAAGTGGGCCTAATTTCTATTTGTACCCTTTTTACTAAATGCACCCCCCTTCTATTTTTTTGGCGATTCTTTTTCCGTAACGTTACGAAACTTTACGAATTTCGCAACGATACTTATTTTCTTTCCGTAAGGTTACGAATCCTTACGGATCATGTATTTACTCTTTTTTAGCTTTCGAAGAAGTTACGGAAACTCACAGATTGCGCAACAACACCTCCTTTTGGTTTCCGCCACACTACGGAATTTCACGGATCGCATAACCCTGCTTCCTTTTGACTTCCGGCGCGTCTCGAGACTTACATATTGTGCAACAAAGGGTGCCAAGTATCTTGAAACGACCAATCAAAGGTTGCATGTCATCAAGTAATAATCCCCAGACGAAATTAGGGTATGACAGTTGCCCCTCTTTACTTACCTTTTATCAGAGATAAGAGGAAAGCAAAGATAAGACAATGATTTCGTCCGTCTCACCCTTTCTGTGATTAGTCCATGACGACTCTCGTCTCTACTCCTTGTTTTTTTTTCTGCACAACACAAAACAAAATACAAACAACAACAAAAACACAATAATATAATTGTTAGTGCTTAGCTTTACTGAGTTTTAAAAGATTGGCTAAAATTTTGTTAAAACATAAGCACTTAGACAATGAAGGAAAGCTGGAGTTGCTGCACATGATGTCCAACGTTATGTCAAGGAATCAGATCGGGCTGCACAATGCACAAGGCAAGATAAAATGTCAAATGAAGAATTGAAGCTGCAGAATCCACGATGTCGGATACAATGTCCAGGACATCCTGCCCGAAAATACTGGACACATAAATCTGTTATATCTTTAACAGATTAATGTGCAGTTAGCAACAGAATTAGGCGATCTATCTTTAGGAACGAATTAAAAGATAATTAAAGTTCGAATTACAAACTTGAATAGTTCGTTCAGGGATTAAAGATTAAAGATAAAAACTAAAAGATCAAACTTTATCTTTTAGATCTTTAAGTGCAGATTTTCAGGAGAATGATAGATCTTATCCAGCGCAAGTTGTTGCAGCCCAGATACGCACACTGCTATATAAACATGAAGGCTGCACGAGTTTTCTACAAAGTCCGAGATTGAAGAGTTATTTTGTGAGTTTTGGGACTTGAGTGTTTTGTGAGCCACCTTGATGTTACCCTAACATCAAGTGTTGGACCTGAGTGTGTAGAGTTGATCTCTATTGTTCAGAGAGCAATCTCTGGTGTGTCTTTGATTTATTTGTAAACACGGGAGAGTGATTGAGAGGGAGTGAGAGGGGTTCTCATATCTAAGAGTGGCTCTTAGGTAGAGGTTGCATGGGTAGTGGTTAGGTGAGAAGGTTGTAAACAGTGGCTGTTAGATCTTCGAACTAACACTATTTTAGTGGATTTCCTCCCTGGCTTGGTAGCCCCCAGATGTAGGTGACGTTGCACCGAACTGGGTTAACAATTCTCTTGTGTTATTTACTTGTTTAATCTGTTCATACTGTCAAATATAATCTGCATGTTCTGAAGCGTGATGTCGTGACATCCGGTACGACATCTGTCATTGGTATCAGAATTTCAATAATATACACGTTTGGCAAAGCAATCAATCGGGAAAATAACAAAGATCACATTTTCCCGTCAAGAGGGTCCGCACTTGACGATGAAGAACACATCGGAGAATGGAGGATTGCACTAGAGGGTCCACACTACGCAACCATGAAGAATGGCTCCAAACTCGCGGGTGGAGGATGCATGAACGAAAACGCAATTCATGGGGCTCCGAAAAAAGGGTAGGGAATGGAGAATTGCACTAAGCAATCACTACGCATGGCTCCAAACTCGTGGGTGGAGGATGCATGAACAAAAACGCAATTCATGGGGCTCCGAAAAGGGGTAGAGAATGGAGAATTGCACTAAGCAATCACTACGCATGGCTCCAAACTCGTGGGTGGAGGATACATGAACGAAAACACAATTCATGGGGCTCCGAAAAGGGGTAGAGAATGGAGAATTGCACTAAGCAATCACTACGCATGGCTCCAAACTCGTGGGTGGAGGATGCATGAACGAAAACGCAATTCATGGGGCTCCAAAAAGGGGTAGAGAATGGAGAATTGCATTAAGAAATCACTATGCATGGCTCCAAACTCGTGGGTGGAGGATGCATGAACGAACACGCAATTCATGGGGCTCCAAAAAGGGGTAGAGAATGGAGAATTGCACTAAGCAATCACTACGCATGGCTCCAAACTCGTGGGCGGAGGATGCATGAACGAAAACACAATTCATGGGGCTCCGAAAAGGGGTAGAGAATGGAGAATTGCACTAAGAAATCACTACGCATGGCTCCAAACTCGTGGGTGGAGGATGCATGAACGAACACGCAATTCATGGGGCTCCAAAAAGGGGTAGAGAATGGAGAATTGCACTAAGCAATCACTACGCATGGCTCCAAACTCGTGGGCGGAGGATGCATGAACGAAAACGCAATTCATGGGGCTCCGAAAAGGGGTAGAGAATGGAGAATTGCACTAAGCAATCACTTCGCATGGCTCCAAACTCGTGGGTGGAGGATGCATGAACGAAAACGCAATTCATGGGGCTCCGAAAAGTGGTAGAGAATGGAGAATTCCACTAAGCAATCACTACGTATGGCACCAAACTCGTGGGTGGAGGATGCATGAACGAAAACGAAATTCATGGGGCTTTGAAAAGGGGTAGAGAATGGAGAATTCCACTAAGCAATCACTACGCATGGCTCCAAACTCGTGGGTGGAGGATGCATGAATGAAAACGCAATTCATGGGGCTCCAAAAAGGGGCAGAGAATGGAGAATTGCATTAAGCAATCACTATGCATGGCTCCAAACTCGTGGGTGAAGGATGCATGAACAAAAACACAATTCATGGAACTCCGAAAAGGGGTAGAGAATGGAGAATTGCACTAAGAAATCACTACGCATGGCTCCAAACTCGTGGGTGGAGGATGCATGAACGAAAACGCAATTCACGGGGCTCCGAAAAGGGGTAGAGAATGGAGAATTGCACTAAGCAATCACTACGCATGGCTCCAAACTCGTGGGTGGAGGATGCATGAATGAAAACGCAATTCATGGGGCTCCAAAAAGGGGTAGAGAATGGAGAATTGCATTAAGCAATCACTACGCATGGCTCCAAACTCGTGGGTGAAGGATGCATGAACAAAAACACAATTCATGGAACTCCGAAAAGGGGTAGAGAATGGAGAATTGCTCTAAGCAATCACTACGCATGGCTCCAAACTCGTGGGTGGAGGATGCATGAACGAAAACGCAATTCACGGGGCTCCGAAAAGGGGTAGAGAATGGAGAATTGCACTAAGCAATCACTACGCATGGCTCCAAACTCGTGGGTGGAGGATGCATGAACGAAAACGCAATTCATGGGGCTTCGAAAAGGGGTAGAGAATGGAGAATTGCTCTAAGCAATCACTACGCATGGCTCCAAACTCGTGGGTGGAGGATGCATGAACGAAAACGCAATTCATCGGGCTCCGAAAAGGGGTAGAGAATGGAGAATTGCACTAAGCAATCACTACGCATGGCTCCAAACTCGTGGGCGGAGGATGCATGAACGAAAACGCAATTCATGGGGCTCCGAAAAGGGGTAGACAGGACCGAATGGTCCACCGGGTTTCTTTTCCACCTAAAAAGGCAAACATGCTTTTTGCAAAGAAAAATAAATCATTCGCGAGAGCACTATGTCTTAGAAAAACAATATACTTATGCCAAGGGTAATCTTCCTTGTACCCGAAAATGAAAGGCAGGATGTCAAATTTTAGCTTTTGAATGAACATTCAGGGAAAATATCAGGTTAAGCTGAAACTGGGAATAAATCACTCATAGTGTATAAAAAAAAACTCACACAGGCAAGTGTTTTACCCTAATCCCAAACCATAACTGCACCACGACTTTATTTTGCACACGATTTCCTATCGAATCAAAGATCACACGTACGATCACGGATCAATTGGATTTTTTCGCGGGTAGTATTTTTTTTAAGAGGAAACTGGGTGTTCCGGTCTTTTCCTCTTTGTTTATGTGGGGCGGGATATCGCCAGTAGTGAATGATTTTGAGTGGCAATCTGAAAGGAAGAAGCACCAAAAAATGGGTTTTCCTTTGCCGGCAGTCACTTACCTTGCCGAAAATTTCCTCTGATCTTTTCCTTTTTCACTCCCTTTCGGTCTTCGATCGGGAATCCTTCTTTTTCTTTCCTTTTTTATTGTTCTTTTCTTTGTTCTCATATTTTTCTCTTTTCTTACTTTCCATTTCTTCCTTTTCTTTCTTTTCACTTCTTTTTCTCCATTCCTTTCTTTGGGAAATCGGGTTTTAGTATTCTATTTGCTCTCCCTTGAGGAGATTCCGTTATCCTTTGCTTCGGGGGAAAGAATGAAGATTCTTTTGATAGGCCAAGATTCAAAAAATTCTAAGGTTGTGTCTCAATGGGGGCTTTTATCGTGGGGGCCCGATCTTGATATCTGGGGTAAAACAAATTTGGATGTCAAGGTGTCAGTCTCGGGCCGAACTTCCATATTATTCCACAAGGCACGCGTGACAATGATGATTTGAAAACAACGTGCAAAATTAGTCATGGCTACAGCCAGGTAGGCACTCAAGCATCCCGTTTATGGCATTGTGATACTACGGTTGGGAATTTACACAAACAGACCCAACGTTTCCAAATTATGTTCTTTCATCAGTTCAATGAATTCATCCATTCTTATCTCGGTTATTCAGGAAAAATAAACTCTTAGCGTTAGTCCCTTGTTTCCAGAAGATATGTTTGCTCTTTACGAATGATTTATGCTCCCTAACTATAACATGTCGACCTTCGAGGTCTTTCTTTCTTTTTCCTTTTTGTTTCATTTTTATATTCACAAAATCATACACCCATGGCCCTCTACGAGGAAAACCTTTTTTGTACACCTACATTCTTATATATGACAAACTTTTTCTGTACACGCATTGGAACTCTTTCTCTTTACATCACCCGGCCTATATACAAAACCCTATTTACGTTCAAAGATTTTTTCATTTTTCCCGACACACACCTATGGTTCACACAAAAATTTCTTTATATACATTCGTTGCTCACACACACAAGAATTTCTCTCCACGCATCACTTACACACACAAAAACCTTCTATACACATTTTCCTTTTAAAAACATTTTTCTTTTTTCTTTATATACGTAGACATTTTATTCACAACACTTCTTTCTTTTTTATCATGATTTTGGTTCATTTTATTTTTAGGACGACGTTCCTAAATGGAAAACTCCACACGACTCCGGAATTTCAAAAAACACTATTGACAATAACGAAACAAGTACTAACGTAACGACTCAAACGACATGTATGTACAAAACAAAAGTCAATCAAAACGAAACAAACGTTAGTCCCTTAGTTTAAACAAAGATAAAATGATACGTAACAGGAAAAAATGGAAACATAAACATAAGATAAAAAGAAATACGGATCTAGGAATCTCCCAATCATGTGGCTCCGCTCCCTCCCAAGAAATCAAGCAAATCAGTCATCTCCTCGTCCTCGCGGGCCTCATCTGCCTCGTCGGGAGCCTCTACGGGTGCCTCTGCTGGTGCCTTTCCTGCCCGGGCCTCGGGCCAATCTCCGGGCCATGCGACCTCTGCCCTGAACTGATCCGGAGTGGGGCATGGAAAAGAAGTAAAACCCTGGCTCTACAGGCTGAGGCTCAACTGGTAAAGACAGTCATGTGTCTGTACATGCGCCTAGTGGTTGGCCGCCTGCTGGCGAACCAAATGCCGTAAATACTGCTCCATATCAAATGATCCAGCTGGGCCAGCCTGATGGGGTGGCGGCGCGTCTGCGGCCTGCGGAGCATCACCCTGGGCCTGTCTTTGCGTGCAATACTTCTCAATAAAAACCCGAGTGATGGGCGGCCGAATCACCTTGCTAGGTGCGACGGGGACTCCGAACGACTGGCAGAGTCCTGTGATCAAAGCGGGAAATCCCAGGGCCCTGTTGGACTTATCTGGGTCCAGAGGGTGCCTGGTAGGCACCATACCTGCAAATAGATAGATGGCATTAGCGATCAACTGAGCCACGTGAATGCTCATCCGTGTCAGGATGGCGTACACCAGCTGACACTTCGGCAGGGGGAGGTCGGAATTATGATCGCTGGGCTGGATGTTGCTGAGCAGCAAGGTCATCCAGGTTTAGGTCAGGGTGGTCATGTTGGTATGCATGATCCGCACACGTCTCCTAGCAGCAGTCCAGGCAAAATCCTGCCCCGGTATACATAGTAACTGGGCGATGGCCTCCTCATCAAACCCATCGGCCTGGTTCCTCCTCTGGCCATACTCACACTCCTGGCCCTCCTCCAGCACTAAAGGGTATCCCAAGAACTGGCTGAGGGCATCCGCATCGAAAGGGATCCACAGCCCCCTCACCCAAGATCGCATATCTCGCACACCCTCCTCTGTAGGCCAAGCATTGGCATAAAACTCGAGGACTGCGTCTGGGTCGAACTTGGCCATGGGGGTAACCAGCGATGCCCACCGCCGGCGAACTATCTCTTCCTGGAAGTCAGTATACTCGTCGTCCCTGAGCTGGACACGTCTCTCCCGAAGGAATGACCATCCTTTGATGGCTTCGAAGCGCTGCTGGTGCTCTGCGCTCCTAAAATGATGGCTGTCATATTCGGGAGCAGAACTGGTTCCTTCAACCGCCTTGTCTTTCTTGGATCTCTTTGAGGCAAGCTTCCTTGGGGCCATTTCCTAAAAAGACAAACATTTTGGGAAGTTAGTTTCACCAAGAAATGCTACCTTCAAAGCAAAAATGGCATGCAACCTATTCCAATAAACACAAACATCAATGTAAATTTAAAGCAAACTCATGCACATATTTCCTCACGAACATACATTCGCACAAGATATTCTGCTAACTAAAAATTGCACTCATGCACAACCAAGGCATCTTCGTTACCTAGATCATGTATATGCATTTCCAAGGCGTATTTGCTACCTAAATCACATGCATTTCCTTTGCTAAATTTACATACATGCATACTCAAGGTATTTTGGCTATCAAAAATTGCACACATGCACATTTGGGTATTTCTAATACCCATACATACACAAATTTCGTGAGGAATCTTGGCTACCCATACAATAAGGTGCTACATTTCATGCTTTATTCAAGTGTTTTTTGCTACCTAAATCGGCATGCAAATTCAAGTATATTTTTTGCTAACTAAAATTTCATTCAAATAAAAAAAGGTATCTTTGTAAGGTATTTCTTTACATAACATGCAACATATATATTTCTGTGAGATATTTTGACTACCAAAAAATTAGATGTACACAAATCCAAGCATCTTGCTACCATATCCAAAGGTGTAAATTGCTAAAAGCATTTTGCTACCTATTCTACACCTACATGTTCATGATGAACAAAATTTCTAAACATCTAGGTGTAAGGAAACTATTTATGGCGTAGCCCATAGCTGATTGCTGGCCAAAAAGGGTAGCTTCACCTAATATGCACCCACTCTTGCGTTCTCTTGCATCCAAAAACAAGCTTCGGTTCCTAGGCCTAGGGTGTATGTGGGGCAATCATTCTAGCCCTTATGAAACTGAATACATGCTCCAAAGACAGCAAACACGCACAAACCAAATTGTCCCATAGGTTGTATCCCTACAAAATCATGCGCAAATGCCATTGAGGCATTTCACCGAACACTTGGTGGGCGCACGTTTAGGCCATCACTTTATAGCAGAACGTCCCCCATAGGGTGACGAAAGTGGTCTTCTCTACATCTTCGGGTGCCATCTTTATTTGATTATACCCCGAAAAAACATCCATAAACGAGAAAAGGGCGAACTTAGCTGTATTATCTACCAATACATCAATGTGTGGCAGAGGAAAATTGTCTTTAGGACTGGCTCGGTTTAAGTCCCGATAGTCTACACACATTCGCACCTTGCCGTCCTTTTTCGGGACTGGGACAATGTTGGCCACCCACTCCGGGTATCGCGCCACAGCTAAGAAACCTGCATTGAACTGCTTTCTTACTTCTTCTTTGATCTTCAAAGACATCTCGGGTCTCATCCTTCGTAGCTTTTGTTTAACTGGGGGAGACCCAGGATTCAACGGCAACTTATGCTGCACAATGTCGGAGTCCAGACCGGGCATGTCTTGGTATGACCACGCAAAGACGTTTTGATATTCTTCAAGCAGGGTTATCAAGCCTTGGTGGATAGGTGCGGTCATACTGGTTCCCACTTTTACTTCTTTCTTTTCCTCCCCGGTCCCTAAGTTCACCAGTTCGGTTTCTTCTTGGTGAGGCTTCATTTCGCGTTCTTCCTGAGCGATTAACCTCTCCAACTCTGGTGAAAGGACGTCCTCTTCCTCTTCTTTGTTCATCATTTGGCTTACATCTCATTCGAAATCGACCGTCAAACCCTCGTTGTTAGGATCCTCAAAGAATCGACCCTTATATCTATACCAAACAAGATAAAAGAAACAAAAACATGCAAAATGATATGAGAAAAGGTGGAACTGCAAGAACAGATGAAACAAGATCTCTTTGTTTATTTAATAAGGTAGGTTTTACAAAACAAAAGAGAAAGGGAGTCTATAGGCTCTAATTACATTGAATAAGCGGTATAGACCTTTGACTGGCTTATCACGCGCCAGTTCCCCACTTGGGAATCGGGATGGCATGGTTGTACGAAATTTGGCGGGTCTTGAGGGAACTCCTCTCCTACTGCGGCCACTTCTTCCTCGGACACCATTCTGGCACTGGTGAAAGATTGGCTCAAACGGCCGGGCCATACTCTGTCTGCCCGAAATCTTGACGGCACATTCCTCCTCCCCGGCATCCCGGGTTCATACCCCAATCCATACTTGTACGGATTTCCCTTAACATCGACTACGTCGGCATTCCCGAGGCCATCCTTGCCTAGACCCATTCCGGGCTCAAATCCGTTCCTGAGCATAACTCGGGACACCATTATGGCCGCGTTGGAGACAGAAGGTAGCAATGGACTTGGTTCCACAGAGGCGCAGCTTACCACCTCGAAGGATTGGAAAGCCGTTTCCAATGATTCTTCCGCCGCTTCTACGTATGGTGCGGAGGAGGGGCAGCTCACCAACATATCCTCTTCACCCGATACTATCACCAAAAGTCCACCCACCGCGAACTTCAATTTCTAGTGAAGCGTTGAAGGGACCACTCCCAGCGCATGAATCCAAGGTCTCCCCAAGAGACAACTATAGGCGGGATTTATGTCCATCACTTGAAACACCACATTGCAAGTGTGGGGGCCTATCTGAATGGGGATGTCGATTTCCCCCATCACTTCCCGCCGAGTACCATCAAAGGCTCGTACCACCATCGAGCTCGGTTTTAAACGTGACGCACTAAAAGGAAGCTTTTCCAAAGTGGTCTTTGGCATCACATTCAAACTTGATCCATTGTCGATAAGTACCTTTGCAACAACATGGTCCATACATCTCACCGACACATGTAGAGCCTTGTTGTGTCCTCTCCCCTCAACGGGAATCTCTTCTTCCGCAAACGCGATGTAATTATTGGTTGTTATATGATTAATGATGCCTTCAAAACCCTCCACTGAGATATCATGGGCTACATGGGCATCGTTGAGGACTTTTATCAACAGCGCACGATGAGGCTCGGAGATTATGAGCAGTTCAAGCAACGAGATCCTTGCTGGAGTTTTATTCAGTTGCTCGACTACCTTAAACTCGCTTTGTTGGATGAGGCGAAGGAACTCATGAGCCTCTTCCAGAGTCACTGTCTTTCCTTGAAGACCCTCCTTCTTTTCAGCCCCTTTTACCACCGGAGAATCCACTTCTTTCGAGGGGGTGGCTACGTCTGTGGGCTCTTGGACCATGGGCGCTTTCCCCTTGGACGGCAACTCCGCCGAGTGAGGGGAAGCGAACACCCAACCACTGCGGGTTACGCCACTGAGGCCGGTGATGTTGGTCACCTTGGCTGACAGGGAGTCAACTTCGGTTGCAACTCTCTCCCCAATCGCGGGAGGGGTATACTTCCACGAAACGGCCTTATTGCTTTGATATGCAAACGGCGTCAGCTTGGGTGCTGTCCGGGGGTATATGGGTGTGGAGCCGGTCCCTTTCCTAGTAAAACATATTACTAGGGCCTTGGGGGTTAGGGGAACCTTCTTTTCTTCCGACTGCATGCAAATATGTGGTTCCTCCTTCCCTCCGTTGGACACTTCAAGCTACCCACAGTCCATGAGCCGCTGAAGCAATTCTTCCACCACGGGACAGGTTTCCATGTCGTGTGACTCCCCGAGGTGAAACAAACATTCGTCCCTTTCATCTCCACCACGGGAGACCATGCACGTCGCTTGCAGTGATTGGTAGATGAAGCATCTAGAAATAGCCACCTCTCCTAATCTCTTTGCCTGCGATGGCCCATCCTCTTCGACGGCGTTCACGCTAGCCCCTCCATGACTAGCTAGCGGGTTGGTTTTAACATTTGGGCCTTCCTCTTGAAACGATAGCCAGCCGGCACTAATCAGGTGCTGCACCTTATACTTGAACGGGATGCAGGAGTCAATGTTGTGTCCGGGAGCTCCACTATGGTATGCACACTTGGCACCTGGGTCGTACCACTTGGGGTAGGGTGGCTGGAAGACCTTCCCGGGTATGGCCACCACCAAATGATTCTCCAATAATGAAGGCCATAACTCGGAGTATGCCATGGGAATAGGAGAGAAGTTATCCTTCGGGTGTGGGCGCTGTGCATTATTATAGCTCATGTTGGGGGCTGTATTATTGACTGGCCGGGGCGTGGCTGGAGCTGTGCGTTGGGCCGGCGTTCTTTCTGTCACGGGTGGTCCTTTCACTTGAGTCGGGAGGGAACTCCCGGCTTAGATTGAAAAGTTCGAGGGGTTAGGCTAGTATGAGCTTTGGATATTTTGGGGTGCTTTCATCCACGTCGGGGCGGTGGTGACCGCGTGGGTATCTCCTTCCTTTTTCCTAGTGCCCACCATTGGGGCTCTTCTGTTGTTATTGGGGGCCGTGTTGGAGGCATATTCGAACTTGCCTTTTCTCAGTCCAGATTCAAGTCTTTCTCCGGCGAAGACGAGATCCGCAAAGTTAGCTGGCATGTAGCCTATCAGCTTTTCATAGTAGAATGTAGGCAACGTATCTACCATGATTGTGATCATCTCCCTCTCCGTCATGGGCGGGACGACTTGGGCTGCGAGATCCCTCTAGCTTTGGGCATATTCCTTAATGGACTCATGTTCTCGCTTGGTCATACTCTGAAGCTGGTTCCGATCGGGAGCCATATCCGTATTGTATTGGTACTGCCTAATGAAGGCAGTCGCCAAGTCTTTCCATGATCGGATCTGGGAAGCTTCCAGATTGGTATACCATCCCACAGCCGCTCCGACCAAGCTGTCTTGAAAGAAATGGACCAACAGTTTTTCGTCCGCAGAATACGCCCCCATCTTCCGGCAATACATCCGAAGATGCCCTTTCGGACATGTCGTCCCTTTGTACTTATCGAAATCCGGTACTTTGAACTTGGGAGGGATGACGATGTTAGGCACGAGACATAGGTCCGCTAAATCTGAGAACGGGTAATTGCCGAGGCCCTCCACTGCTCTTAGCCTCTCTTCAAGCGCATCAATCTTTCCCTTATCTTCTGTGAAGGGAACAGATTCTTTTACGGGTGCGGGTGAAGATGGGACATGGCGGACTATATTTGGTTGAGGTAATTCATGGGGGGATGGATCCTTGAGGGGAAGCAGAGGGCCTAGATGGGTATCTTCTTCGTCGTCTTCTTGCATAGGGTAATCGGCATAAGGAGGAAGTTGCCCCTCGAAGGTAGGGGCTTGGCTCACATATTCCGGAGCGGCACGGGGAGTGAAGTCCGGAGGCAAGCCATAAGGGTAAGCTTGTGGACTGTACCTCTGACCGAACACCGTCGGGTTTCTATCTCGGCCCAAGTTTATCGTGGGCTGCAGCACTGGTTCCGCTTCTCTAACTGCATTGGAGGCGGTTTCCGTGGCATTATCCTCTAGAGTTTTCTGGAGTTTTAGCATGGCCTCCGTGATAGAAGCCATTTGATCTTTTAAGGCCGATAGATCGGCCTTCATCTGCTCTTGCACGCCCTCTTCATTATCCATTTTTCTGGATCGAGTGTTATAGGGGTGCCTTTGTGATTTCTTAGTTATGATGAATTCCCTAAAGAAACAAACAACGATGAGCATGCCACCAAAACATGAATATGAAAATGAATGATCGGAGCACTTGGATCCACCCCAAGGTTTTTTAGATAACGTGATGAGTTCAGAATTTCTCATTTTATAAAGAGAACAAAGCTTTCATCTAGCCAAGATTATACCAAGGTGTTACAAGAGAACCTAACGGTTTCTAATTATATGGGCCATCAAATTTATCATGTGTTGACAGTAATTGATTAGCCCATAAATCTCCTCGGGGGCTGTACACACTTCGGCCATGGCTTTTGCTTTGGCTAATAGTTGTGGGAGGTCTTGACTTCCATTCAAGGTCAAGGCGAACCTATCCATCCACATAGTCGCTTCTTGATGCAATGCATCAATCACCCTCCCTCTTGCTTCTTTTTCGGCGTACACTTGTGCAAAATCCTCCACTAGCTTTTGTTCATGGGTCACAGACTGGTTCAACTCTTCCTTGTACTGCCCTATGATAGCTAGCATGCTTTGCTCCGTGGCTTCCAAGTGTTGAGCCAAACTCCTCTTGGACCTTGCACAAGCAGCAAACTATTCTTTTAAGATCATGTCGTGCACCTGTGACCGGTCTCTTTCCTCTCTTCGGAGCATGAGCTCATTGTTGCTACCCCACAAAGCTCCTCGGAATTTCTCTCAACCATGTTCCTCCTTGCGGGCCCTTTTGGTTTCTTGTTCAAGGGCTCTTGCAGTGGCCGCGTTTTCCTCTCGTAACTCGGTGCACTCCTTCCGGATGTGTGTAGCAGCTGAATTGAATTTTTCTTTAGCGAGTCTTGCCTTCCCTAGCTCTAATTTTAGAGCTTGGACTTCCTCATCTTCCTCCAGAGTTTCGAAGTTCTCCTCATCGATAACTTTCAATTTAGAGAGCCAATCTAACCCTCGCGTGTGAACTCTTAGCCATCCATGATAACCACCGATGACGCCATTACGAATGCCTCTAAGCTCCTTGTCTTTTCTCAACGGACTTCTCCATGCCTTGTGGACTCTTTGTATCACCTTGAGACTTTGCACGCCTAAATCCCTCACAAGGAAAGGCGAGAGACTTTCTTCTGTTGGCGCTCCCCTCATGGGGTACCCTAGCTGTCTTATGGCAAGTGCGGGATTATAGTTAATACAACCCCTCATCCCTATCAACGGAACATTAGGGTAGTCCCCACACAAGAAAAGAACTCCTTCCTTGCCTTCCTTCCATCGAGGAAACCAATTGATTGCACTGCCTCCTATCCCAGCCAAGTGTTGGTCCCAATCGACTCTTCTTTTTTTGACACACGAGCGATAACTTTGAAGCGGACACGGGTGTCTTATGTCTTGTTGGAATAGGTGCGAAACCAACCACACACAGAGAGCGGGTAAGCAACATACAATCCGTGCGTTGTTTTTCTCGCACCTTCGGTCAAAGGTATCAAATAAGTCCGCCAAGATAGCCACCACTGGACTCTCCTTGCTATGGTGATATGCAAGGAAAGCATCAATTGCGGCCAAATCCACCAAACCGTCCACATTCGGAAAGAGGACAACCCCGAAGATCAACAGAGCTAGTATATCCGCAAACGGGCCGCACTTCTCTTGGCTCGCCATATCCCTTGCCTTGCCATCCTAGTATTTCCGCGGCAGGCCCACTACGCCGTTTCGAGTTTGCTTCATGCGGTCCAACTTTTTTGACAAATCTCTGACCACAGCTGCAATCTTACTCAAGGAAGGAAGAAACCCGGAGAAAAGATACGGTTTTCTTCCCCCAAGAGGGCATCCTAATATTTCCTCAAACTCTTCAATAAATGGTACCATTTGGAAATCCCCAAACGTGAAGCACCTCAATGGCTGATCATAGTATTGGGCGAGGGATACGACAGCTTCCGTAAATACCTCCGCTGCGGTCAAATCTAGAATCTTTTCGTACACTTTGCGGAAGGCTTGCCTTTGGAGAGGTCCCATCAATCGTCCCAATTCCTTGAGGCTGGTGACATCTAGACCCTTAACCTTGACTTGATAAAACCTTTTGCCGTTTTGATTTGTCCCCATCATTTACCTAAAAAAGGGGTGGATCAAGACTTCGATATGAATGATGTAATGCGTATGCATGAAACATGAAGAAAATAAAACAAAGGGGAATATACATATACGAGACTGCAAAGATCCACCTTTTTAATGCTACGTTTTAGGCATCACGGCGCCTCAACGTAAGTATTAAAAGGTTACACATTACACTTAAAGAAACTAGCAAAACTATATTTAGCGCTATTTGCAGAGAAATGCATGAGAACAAATGGCACAGAGCGTGTTTGCTCCATGCCCCTAATTGGGAACCTATAGGACAATATCTAGGGGTCTCTAATCACTACCCCCCAACAATTCATAACTCACACGGCTGTTTTCTAGAGGTATCATGACTCAAAATAATAATATTGTGGCGGTATGGAATACCAGCGACAACATATTATAAAGTGAGAAAGCTCTAGACGGGGTTTCACTATTATCAAGCAAGTCGGAGACCTAGCATGATGATAGATTCATCCCTACTCCTTAGATTCCCATGAACCCGGGTATAGGGCCCTTTTTTTTTTACTCAAACCCGTGGGTGCATAGAATGTAGTGTAAAAAAAATGCGAAATAGACAACAGTTATTTACATTTTACACAGTTCAACAAGTGCACACACAAAGTTTCACAATTCCACAATTCTTTAAAATAGGCCTAACTCACAAAAGAGTCCCCAGTGGAGTCGCCGATTGTCGCAACATGCCCTTTTGCGGGCGAGCGAGGCGAGGGTCACGGGTGCGCTTTCCAAAGGAGGAAAGATGCGCGGAGTCGCCAACAACGTTTATTTGTGGAAAATGTCGGAAAAACCGAAGGAAACCGGTCAAAATGAAAATTCTAAGTTCGGGAGTCGTATTTACGTTTGAGGAAGGTATTAGCACCTCTCACGTTTGTCTCAAAGGACAACAGCCTCATTTTTTAGAATTGTGGAAATTGTGTTACCTTAACTTTTATTTCTTTTTATTTTTGAGGTCGACAAAAGCGGGGCTCTTCCTCCTACGTACCCTCCATCGAAGAGGAAATCAGACCTACGTAGTTCTTTTTTAAGACTGAATTAAGCGATTCTTTTTACTTGAAAGGTGATCATTTTAAGGCGTTGGACCTTAAAAATGAACCATTTACTTGATAGGGAAAATTGAAATGATAAGCTTTCAAACCCCTTTTTAGTGACTTTTTTGTGGACGAGCTTGACTAGGCGAGTTGATTTTAGCCTTAGTTTCACTTTAGTTATTAGTCAATTCGATTAAGAATGAACGGTCGATTGATTTTTCGCTTCATTTTACTAAAAGGTATTTTTTGGATTATTATATTATTATTTTACCTTTTTTTTTATTTCCAATGTGGCTACGGCATGACCGAACGGTCGGAATTCATTTTAACAAAAATTGACGGATATTACAAATCAAATGAACGGTGAAAATTTATTTTATTTTTTGATTAGGCGAGAAATGACTTAAATAAATGACTGAAGCACGTCAAAAGGGGGTACGGAAAGTAAATGAAAACGAGAATAAAAATACATGAAACAAAATGGGGACCACCACGGGTACATAGAATGAATTGAAAAGCTCGGTTTAGGATACTTACTAGTTGAAGACTGAAGAAAACGAAGAACGAACGATGAATGTCGAAGAACGGTTGAAAACCTTCGCGTAATTACTCACGGAAACGTTACGGAAGCGCCTCGGCTTGGATTTTCTTCACGGAAACAATTTTCCTCAGCAAATTTAAGAGAATACGAAGTGCCAAGAAGGCTGAACCCCTTCCCTCTTCACTCCTCCCCCTATTTATAGCAAAATAGGGGAGGAGCTTGCCACCCAGCTCGCCTAGGCGAGCAAGGTTGCTTACACCAGAAGCAACAACCTTCTGGAGGAAGAACCTGGAAGGCCCAAGTGGGCCTGATTGCTATTTGTACCCCTTTTTACTAAATGCACCCCCCTTCTATTTTTTTGGCGATTCTTTTTCCGTAACGTTACGAAACTTATGAATTTCGCAACGATACTTATTTTCTTACCGTAAGGTTACGAATCCTTATGGATCATGTATTTACTCTTTTTTAGCTTTCGAAGAAGTTACGGAAACTGACGGATTGCGTAACAACACCTCTTTTTGGTTTCCGCCACACTACGGAATTTCACGGATCGCATAACGCTGCTTTCTTTTGACTTTCGGCGCGTCTCGAGACTTACATATTGTGCAACAAAGGGTGCCAAGTATCTTGAAACGGCCAATCAAAGGTTGCATGTCATCAAGTAATAATTCTCGGACGAAATTAGGGTATGACAATATCTGCAATAGTAATCTGGTTAGTTTAACAACAAATATACGTGAAATAGTTAAATGAGTATTGACTGCATTATGAACAAAAAACTTACATGCAAGCACATTACGTGATATTTTTTTGTCTTTCAAATCAGACATTAGTTGTTGTAGCTTGAGTTTAAAAACTCTTGTGACAATATTTAGCCGGTCCAGGGCAATTAAATTAAGCGCTGCAATGGACCGTTGAATCTCTGGCCATTTTGGATTGCAAGTAAAAGTAAAAAAAAAAAAATCTGGAAATCCAAAAGTGCTGCATATGGCCATTCCATCAAAGTACAATTGATCCATATACCTCTGACTACAAACAAAGGATGAAGGCAATACAATGCACTTTCCACAATTGGCATTCTAATTTTCAATAGCCTGTTGTGAGTTCTTTAAAGTGTTATATTTAACACAAAGCAATTGCCTTTGATGATTTTTGATAAACAATAATCGTTCAGTTTCCATCATTGTGTAGTCATTAACAATAAATTGTTGAAACAATCGTCTTTGCCTCAATAAAGTTTGTGCTTCATCTTTTCTAGACTGTAGCCTAAAGTACAAAAACTCTCTAATAGTTAGTTTGTTTCTCTTTCTCTAATCAGAATCACCCATATCTCTATGTTTAATATCACTGCGATACTCATCTTCACCATAAGGAAATAGCAGAGGATATTGCAATCCAAGATAACTTGGATGAAGCTCATTGATTGTTTGTAAACGTCCACTTTGTTTTTCAAGTACAATGTCTCAATTGATAGGTTGACATACATCACCAACAATGACTACTGCAACCTCTGAACTATGGGCAAATTATAGATTCTTCCATCTTTTTTCCTGTTAGCTATCAATTGCAGCTTAAGATTCTCTATCTGTAAGTTAACATATCTATCTTTTTGCATCCTGAAAGACTTAGCAAAGACATTATGGTCATCATGCATTCCTTTTAACTTGGACACCAGCTATGAATCCAATACATTTTGCCTGGCACAAATTCAAAAAATTTCATGCATATAACCATCCATTTAACGATATCACAACTGAATAAAAACTCACACACAAACAATTGATGCAAACAAAGTCAACAAACACAAATTACCCAACTGCATCAATTCTATTTTGAATTTCATTCTCTGTATCATATATATACAGCTGGGAAAATTTTGGAGGTTTCCCAGGCATTGGTAATAGGCTTCCAATCAAATGACATGATTGTCCATGAATTTTATAAATTGATGGACCTTTTCCATTCAGCACACTTGTATCTATCTTGGCTCTAAGAGAGTTTAAAGCAAACATCATATTATAAGCCTTGTATTTTAATTGGATATGTGTGTCTTCTTTGCACTGTCAGGTTGACTTCTTTTTAAACACCTTCCTTGCAATATTAGTTTTCTTCTTAATCTTGCACATTTTGCAGTAACTCTGCTGTTAGATCCCACTTCTTCCATGGTTAATAACCTAAAACTCTTACTTTGTACAATTAAGAACTGGAGATGTCTTAACAGAATTCCATGCACCAAAATTCTTAATGAGCATTTGAAGATTCATGATATTTGTTTGAACATATATGGTTGTGTGTATGGGAACCACACTGTCACATCCACCGTAATTGACCTAGCACCTATAACAAAGCTCTTGCATAAGGTTTTAGCCTTGAAAAATAATACACCAATTCTACCACATCGATAATTTAGTACTCTTAATCACGATTTTTTATGTATCATGATTACAAAACAAATTGTGACTTATATTGGTAGATGTATAGGTTTGCTTTAGGATTGATAATTTTGTACACCACTTGGATGACAACTTTCGTTGGTCACATCAGCTTTATGGTAAATGATAGACATAGTAGACTTATAGCCATCTCTTAGCCAACACTTAAGGATCACTTGGTCACACCTTATTCTTCATAAAAAAAGGCTAATAACAGGCTATACATATATAGACCTATCCCATCCAATTGGCAATAGTCTACAATCACACGTGCAAAAGAAACCTCTATTTGCTTTTGATAATAAGTGCCTACGACAGCTAACACCTCTTTAGAGATATTTCTTGGGTAGTGATCTGCTTTGTTTTCATTCGTTAAATGCATTAAGTTGATAATGAATCTCATTTCTAATGATTTGTGATTGATAAACTATATTATAATAGTTAATTTCAACTAACAATAAACATGTTGTATGGTTAATTGGACAGTTCTGATTGTATTCTATATATAAATTGGTCAATTAAAAGTGCACGAGGTGGAACGAAGAAGCAAAATGAATTTTAGATAAGATGCATAAGGCAGATGAGAATAGGCTCCCAAGTCACCTAACACTTCTTCCGTTATATTTTTGTTGAGTTTTTTAGAATAATATAAGAGTTTACTGCTACTAACAATAAACTTCATACATAGACTAATACGTGATTTTTGTTTCTATGTTACAATCATATTAGTTAAACATGGTAATACAGTTGACAATGATCATATTTTGGACATTTAAAATAGGCATGTATTTCGTATTTCCATATCATATTGTTTATCATCACTGTCTTACATTAAAACATAACAAAAAACAAAATAATATTCCAAATACACTGTTTTTAACATCAAATTTGAGAACAACAGATACATGTTACAATCATGAACCAATTTGTAATACTTAAGAAGATGCAAATTCCTCATTCCAAATTAGTGTAGCTTGGGATGCATTATTTCTGCTTCCGCCAAAACCTTCACACCCGAGGTCCTCCTTTTGCTTCTTGATCCAATCAATTAACATTGCAAGTGGAGCAGGCTACATAATGATCATCTTAGTATTTTCAATTGATGATCTTTGTGCAACTGTGTTTGCACCTAACTGCCAATATGATATTCTTCCATAATAAGTAAAAGCACACTTTACTAACCATTATTAGAATATAATAACATTCAACACTTCACATACCTCCTGTGCCACAGTTAAGAACTCCTTCGAATGAAACATCCTTAGCACTTGCTTGTCATAAAAAATTTGATTTATCATATATGCGATAGGATTGTTAACAACATCTCTAAGACATCTACTTTCAACATTTTCTCTTTCTATTAAAAATAGAATATGTTTGCCAATAAGCGACAATACCTGTGGTGGATACACTCTAGAATCAGGATCCTGCATGAATAAGTCAGCAAAGCAACTTTAGTCAACATTGGTTATACTATTAAAACCATCACATGTTCATGATAAATCTATAACTACCTCAGTTGTCAAAATAAGATTATGGCATTCCTCATTCAGCAACTTTGATACATTAGAATTTGGTAATTTTAACTATGCATTTCCAAATTCATCATAAACTTGAGCTATTAATGAGTACCTGTAACTTATTGATGTTCCACTGTATTGTTCAGAGGTTCAACATGGATAAAAATATAGAATGTATCAATTAAACATGTTTACCTGGGAATTAGTGGAGCACTGAGTTCAACATGGTAATATCTGTTGTCATCATAGTTGACCAATCGTTCACCATTTTCTATTTCCCACCAAGGTTTATTATCCATGAATCCAACAATTTTTGCCCAAACTAAACATAAATTATCCTTAACATTGCACATCACCATACTTAGATATTAGTGAATGCCATATTACGTATAATTGACGATCCAACTAAACGATTGTATACGAAGGAGTAAAAATACTGATCGATCCAAACAAATGCAAATCTGCAATCCTTTTGTGTGCATTAAGAATCACGAATGTGAAATACACGTCTTTTGCAAATGGTCCAAGATTAATTACATTGTTAGGCCTAACTTTGCTATAACACATGTAACACTAATTTCACCGCAAGCATAAAACAATTCACAAACAAAACAGACACTGCCAATATCATAATTGCAATATCAACAGAGTAAATCAATGGATACCTTACTGTTGAATTATGCATGGTTGGTAAACTTGGATCCAATAATTTGTTGCTGACATTGGCTACAATTTCAACATACATTTCACCTTATTCATTGACATGTATTTAGTTAATCGACACTTACAAATAAATGTAGCATCATCAACCTACAATGACTCATAAAATTTTTTAAATACCTACCATGAGTCAATGCACCATATCCTTCCAGTCTACCATGTTGAATTTCCAAAAAAGGAACTACAACATTACTATCTCTCACAAACTCTATTATATCTTCTACATATTGATAAGAGAAAACACATTCAATAGTGTTCCCGCACATGCAATTGACTATCAGACACTGGTTATTATACAAAATATAATTTGAAAAAAAGTGAATCATACTCAGTAGATTCCAACTATCTTCTCTTATAGATGTTTCAATTTGATCACCCATATTCAATATAAAAACAATATGGTGTAAGGCAGAAAGACAATTTTGTCACAACTTCTAGAAGCACACAAATAACCAATACACACAATAAATTCATACCTGGCCATCAAACAAAATCATTTCAAACCTCCCAATTGCATTTCCATTAGCGTGCTCAACTGTTTTTCATAGCCTACTGATTAAAGCCTTCACAACCCAACATGTAATGGAAGGAGTAATAGACTTGACCAGGATTAACGTGTATCCTGAAATTGCCATCACCTTAGCACAAAGGTGTTATGAAGCCAACTGTCCTGTGTGCTTCTGAAATAGTCTTGGTGAAATTAGATTTTTAACAATCACACCAACGCACCTCTGTTGTATCCTTCTACACTGCAATCTCTGACTTCACAATGTTTGTAATACCCAGAGTTTTAACCTATCATTTCATAAGTACAAAAGTTAGTAGCCTTTATCAATAGTGACTATTGCAATCTAATTTTGTGAAAGCAAAAAGTTCTTCGTCATCAATTGTCTAGTGCCCAAGTCAAAATCTTTGGCTACAACCTTTGCTTTAATCAATCACGTCTATCACTGTTATAGTGGTTGCAACTGCGCTTAGCCGGAATTTTGGCTACTTGTTGTCAATTATAACAGTCAATCAACTCATCCATTTTCACTTATCAGTTACTAATTGATATATATTAAATTTGTTTACAGAAATGTGCATTTGTGTTATTTATTTTAAATATGTTTGCATACTAATTTCATATTTATGTCTATTTTCAGTGATAAATATGGAAAAAAGCTGATATTTAAATCTGGCTGCAACTACCCTTGGTCAATTTTCAGTGATAATTAAATCTAGCTGCAATTGCGCTTGGTCCATTTTGACTATTCAGCTACACTCACACAAGTTGATATTTGACAGCCAATCAACTCTTCCATTTTCACTTATCAACACTAATTACAGTATAATGTTTCTAAAATGGCCATCCACTTACCAATTTATTAGTCATCGTGCTGTTCACTATATGGATGAAAAAAAAAAGCTTTCATGTTGATTTAGATTTTTAACATATTTAAACACTCTAGTAACTCAACAGGTAAATGGAAATAACTCAAATTACAAAATCACTAAATATAACATACGTTTTGTAATATTACAACCCATAAATGATTTGTCCATGTGTTACACATGTCACCGCAACACATGTGTGACAATGTGCTTAAAATAATCATAACTAATTACATTAGTTCAAATTGACATAAAAAAGATGGAAGGTCTGCAATTTCAATAGCGGATCATGGTGATCATTCAATCTTGATATGCTTTTTGCCCAGAGTAGTTGAGGATAGTTGTATGGATGATAAATCTTCAAATGGTATTTCATCCACTTGACTATTAGATAATGGCAAAATGTGCTTAGGCGGTGTGATGGATCCCATCAGTGTTGGATCAAACTCAGTAATGGCTGATAAACATTGCTACAATATGTGACATGTATTCAATCAGTAATTGACCATTAAAATAGGACATAATAAAATAAGTAGCATATCCATATATGTGACTAACATATATGTTCAATTCTATAAAGCATACAGATGCATGACACTTTAAAAAACATCCCAATGAATGGGAACAACAAATAACTTACACTATCACCAACATAATTAATCTCGTGCATCGCTGATACTGAAGGCAAAGCTTCATCCTTGATAATAAAAAAGCCAATCCAATTATTAGTAATTAACAGAGTGAATATTAAACACAACAACAACTACAAAAATGTTACCTGATGTTGTAAGGTTGGAAGCTTGGAAATAACAAACTTGATAAATTCATCATCATCAGATAACTGAGACACTGAATGGCGTGTATTCCCAGGGACAACCTTAAATCTGAATGCTAGTTTTTTGCCTAGAACACGATCAAGTTGTTCTAGTATATCTCTTGCATCAAATACTCCATCCTAGGTAATTAGATTTATGGAGCCATTAATTTTAAACATACCACTACAATACTATCCATGCAAAATGAGTACAATAGCATAGTATGTGTATTCTTTACCTCATCAATCATTTTCTGCTTAAGCTCATCTATAGTCTCTTTTATCAAAGCACAACATTCTCTATCCCATAGTGTAAAAATTGCAGACTCATGAGGCTAACCAACTCTGACATCCACACGAAACCTGACACAAAATAACAAAATAACAAAATCACCACAACTCTGACATCAACAACCACACACATAAATAACAAAATTAATTCCAAGCAGGTTGTTATTTGACCATGAAACAACATTCAACTTACTTTGCAACTGTACTTGCACTCTTATTACCACACCCAACACATACAAATGACGAACCCTCTCCATCAACTTTTTTGTTACATTTGGGACACCCATCATAAATCCACCCATTCGCTACCAACAACTTGCTTATCGTAGCCACAGTGACGCACATACACTCCTACAACAAAAATGATTCTTTATAAAAATGAACTACAATATTTCAAGCCAAACGAATGCATGAAATATTAACTTAAACCTTTTTCAATTGGCTAAGTTCATCAAAGCATTTCACTTGGGCATTAGGAGAAACCGATCTACAACAAAATACACAGAAGATCCCAAAATTTGACTCCCTATTTGGGTACACGGAACCGTTGTTAGCCATGTGAGATCGATTCTAAAATAGGTAAACATATTTACTGATAAATAAATTTACAATATTCATAAATACATGACAACATAGATGGAAGTATCATGAATGAAGTGGCAAACCTATCCTTGAACTCCAAAATTTCTTTCATGTCAATATTCACAAAAATTTGAGAACCATAACATTGAATTATGGATTGTTGTTGGATAAGTGCCTATACAAAACGAAAAAAAAAGTTTATATTAGTTCAAAATCAAATGTATATTTACAAAAATGCACTTACAATGAAACAATAACCTTTTGCTTCTTTGATTTTAGCCAGACTGAGCAACAACACCACAGGACCAGAAACATGCCTATCAAAACAATCCTTAAACAATAGAACCAGTGACTCCCACAAAGTACAACTCAGGATACTTCAACAATGTCACATTAAAAATGAATTATTCATGCAGCTAACATTTCAAACTGACTAAGGTTTCTGTTTTTGTAAATAATAATGAATATGATCCATCCTTCATAGTAAATACAACTTTCTTTGGCTTGCTATGCAGATTTCACTGCCCAATCTCAACAACCTTACCAATAGCATCTTCAAACAAAACCCATGATCAAACAAAACTCATCATTAGAGAGATCAACCATACTAACATTTAAAGTTGTTCAATAAGCACATATTTAAAAAAAGTACCTATCAAAAATCAATGCTGATTGAGCGACTTATAATGTCATCAAACATTGTGATGTTGAACATTGTTTTAGGTATTTCTGGTGTTTCGTGAGGTGTGACTTTAGTTGCTTTTACAAAATTTATTTTAAATCCATGGCATGTTGCTTTATAATGACCACTATTCTTTTCAACTTCAAAGTTCTGAATAACATATGTGTGACCAACAAAAAAATAACATTGTTGAGTTGAACATCAACATTCCTCATTTGTGCTAGAATTTTATCACCCTAAACAATCAACATGAGCAGTGCTATTTTTTAAAAGATTTGCTATAAACAACATTCGACAACCAATACATACAACATATCTAGCAAAAATCAGTTAACCTGACCTTCTTGTCAACTAAAATTAGCTCAACAATAGACTTAGGCGATCTTGATATGCTCCACATGTTAATTACTCGAATAACAATCTTCCAAATTTCCTTTTTGTCATCTATTTCAACTATCGAGGTCAACCTTCGAAACAATGCTATGCAACTACACAAATTACAGTTATTCCAAATAGAATATGGATGAAAATCGAAAAACCACAACTTACAGGAACTACTAGAAATCCATACTCGTTGCCCTTAAACTTTCAACACAAACTGCAAAAATTCCAAATATCGAAAAACATGATGGTCATAAAGACATTAAACATTCATTAGGCTAAATGAAATCATATACAGAGCAATACACACTTACGAAGTAGTATAAGATGAAATTCTGATACTGGGGACAGATGTCGTACAGGATGTCACGACATCACGCTTCAGAACATGCAGATTATATTTGACAGTGTGTACAGTTTAAACAAGAAGATAACACAAGAGAATTGTTAACCCAGTTCGGTGCAACCTCACCTACATCTGGGGGCTACCAAGCCAGGGAGGAAATCCACTAAAATAGTGTTAGTTCAAGGTCTAACAGCCACTGTTTACAACCTTCTCACCTAACCACTACCCGTGCGATCTCTACCTAAGAGCCACTCTTAGATATGAGAAACCCCGCTCACTCCCTCTCAAACACTCTCCCGTGTTTACAATCAAATCAAATACACACCAGAGATCAACTCTGAACAAAAGAGATCAACTCTACACACTAGAGATCAACTCTACACACAAGAGATCAACTCTACACACTAGAGATCAACTCTACACACACAGGTCCAACACTTGATGTTAGGGTACCATCAAGGTGGCTCACAAAACACTCAAGTCCCAAAACTCACAAAATAACTCTTCAATCCCGGACTTGGTACAGAACTCGTGCAGCCTCCATGATTATATAGCAGTGTGCGTTTCTGGGCTGCAACGGCTTGTGCTGGAGGAGATCTATCATTCTTCCTGAAAATCTGCAGTTAAAGAACTAAAAGATACAGTTTGATCTTTTAGTTTTTATCTTTAATCTTTAATCCCTGAACGAACTCTTCTACTTTGAAATTCGAACTTTAATTATCTTTTAATTCGTTCCAGAAGATAGATCATCTTATCTCTTGCTAACTGCACAATAATCTGTTAAAGATATAACAGATTTATGTGTCCAGTATTTTCGGGCCAGATGTCAGGACATCGTGTCCGACATCGTGGATTCTGCAGCTTCAATTCTTCATTTGACATTTTATCTTGACTTATGCATTGTGCAGCAACTCCAGTATTTTCGGGCAGGATGTCAGGACATTGTATCCGACATCGTGGATCCTGCAACTTCAATTCTTCATTTGACATTTTATCTTGCCTTGTGCATTGTGCAGCCCGATCTTATTCCTTGACATAACGTTGGACATCATGTGCAGCAACTCCAGCTTTCCTTCATTGTCTAAGTGCTTATGTTTTAACAAAATCTTAGCCAATCTTTTAAAACTCAGTAGAGCTAAGCACTAACAATCTCCCCCTTTGGCAAATTTTGTCTAAAACATACTTAGACACTTCCTGAGCAGGTACGAGCAGTTATGCAAGTGGGATCAGCAACTTTCATTATCAGAGTAATCAAGCACAGCGGAAATTCTTCAAGTTGCAAATCGTTTCCAGGATGTCAAGACATCTCACGTGACATCAGCTTTTTGCTCCCCCTGTCTTCATGCTCTTTCTACAGCATCTTCTATCAGCTACTAGTCTTTTCCAGGATGTCGAGACATCTCATGTGACATCAGCTTTTTGCTCCCCCTGTCTTCATGCTCTTACTGCAGCATCTTCTATCAGCTTCTAGTAGCTTACATCAGTCATCATCAGCAGCAGTCTCCCCCTCAAAATCATATTCATACAACTCCCCCTCAAGATCATGAATCATGCATACATCGTATCCTACTGCCATACATCGTATCAATCATGCATAATAGCAAGCATAATACTATTACTCCCCCTTTTTAGACAGAATTTGATAAAAGTAGAATGCATGAACTTAAGGTGCAAATATTACAGACCAATAGTAATCAATTGTTCAAAGGGACATGCCCCTATAGCTAGTAAAAAGCAAAAAATATAAAGGTCTGATGATCATGGGGTGGCTTCAGAATCATCGTCATTGGATTCTGTATCCTCTGCTGCATCTTCCTCATCGGCTTCTTCTTCTTCTTGCTCAGCTTCTTCTTCTTCTTGCTCAGCTGCTTCTTCTTCCTCGGCTGCTTCACCATCATCAACGCCACTTTCTGAGAGCCTTTTGATCAGCCGTTCTAGCTCCATCTTCTTCTCTGTGGTGGCTTTGATGGTTGCTTCTAGTACCTTGCATGTGTCCTTGAGTTCAGCAATCAAGGCATCCTTGGACACAGCACCTGAAGCAGCAGCTTTCCCTGATGTCGAGACAATGTCTGGGACATGTGTCCCCTCGAACAGTTTGTAGTGCAGGGATAGAGGAGATTCTCTCTGTGGCAACAGTGGAAGTATGGTTGGTGGGTACCCAGTTTGCAGCGCCAATCCTATGCAGAATTGCATACTTCACACTCAGCTTCCCTGCAGAAAGCTTCCCTTTCTTTGGCCAATGCTGGACTCGTTTGGCAGTGATTTCCTTGGCAATTTGATGCTCAGAGACAGCAATATCCATCACTCCATCTGTTGGTCTGTCCAGGTATTTGTTGATCACAACAGGGGAGAATCTAACACACTTTCCTCTGACAAATACTTTCTGATAATCATCACTTTTTCTGTTTGTTATGTCAGAGGGAATGTTGACAATGAATTCCCTGACTAGGCCTTCATAACAGTCTCCCAACTTGGTGACTGTCTTCAGTAGTCCAGCAGCCTTGATGAGGTCCATGGTCTCCTTGCAATCCAAGGCATCTCTTCCCAGTTCTCTTTCAACCGCAAGTCTGCGTTGATACACATATTTCCACTTTTCAACATTGCCAATGGAGTGGAAAGAAATGTTGTCCAATGGAGCATCAGGAACATTTCCAGGCACCTTTTTCCCTGATTTCTTGGCCTTCTTTGATGTCGAGACATCTAGTTCGACATCATCATCAGAGTCAGATGAGGAAATTTCTTTCCTCTTCTTGGAAGGGATTGCAACTTTGCTCCGTCTGGATGTGGTAGAAGTGATTGGAGTACTCTTCTTCTGTGCCATAGTCTTGATTCGTCCAGACCTCTTAATGGGGGTTTTTCCCTTTCGGTTTTGTAGTCTTTCTGCAATGCCAGGTGCCAACCTGTTGGCAATGGGTTCCTCATCAGATTCTACTTCTTCCAGGTCAATGAGGTCACCTGGAGCAGGTTCTGGTGCCCGTGGTGCAGGGGTCTCCTCTGTGGCTTGATCTTCTTCCTCTGATGATTCCTCTTCACTGGGTGAAGAGAGTACTTCAGCATTTGGGCCGAAAGATGTTGGAACATCTTTCTCAACATCAGGCACAGAAACCTTCGGGGTGGAAGATGTTGGGACATCTTCATCAGCTTCAGGGACAGCAACATCTGGGGTGGAGGATGTTGGAACATCTTTCTCAGCATCAGGAACAGAGGCGTCATTCAAAATGCTACTCACAATACTGCGGATTTTCTTGTCCATCTCCGTGTCTACTTCCCTAGGACTTGCTGCAAGGCTAGGGTTTTCAGCAATCTTCACTCCCTGTTGTCTTCTGGGAACCAGTTTTTCAGGAACAGGGGCTTGACCAGGAATTATTTGTATGGGTTGGATGTTGAATTCAGGTTGTCCCTGGTGCGGAGATGATGGTACAGAGGGTGAACCATGAGCTGAAGTTTCTTTTGGTGAGGTAGCCATGGAAAAGCAGAGCGTTTGGAATGGTTTCGTGAATTTCTGAGAGCTATTGGGAAATGCTGATGAAAACACGAATGCCACGAAAATATAAATTTGAATGAGGAATGTAGAGGGACGTGTGAAGCAACGGTCGAATTTGCTTTGTAGTGAACGTGCTATTAATGTTAAGTGATACGTTTGAGCACGTTCAGATTGCAGTAGCTGCTATAATTCCTCTAGCAGACAAATGCCCAGCTTGCCCCTCAGTTTTTCAAACTGTTTTGCATCCAATGCCTTTGTGAAAATATCTGCTATTTGTTCCTCAGTGTCAACATGCTTCAGTGTGATCACTTTATCATCAACAAGCTCTCTGATATAGTGATGTCTAATGTCAATGTGCTTGGTTCTGCTGTGTTGCACAGGATTTTTAGAAATATTAATAGCACTCAAGTTGTCACAGTATAATGTCATGACATCTTGTTCGACATTGTACTCCTTCAGCATCTGCTTCATCCAAACTAGTTGTGAACAGCTGCTTCCTGCTGCAATATACTCTGCTTCTACAGTAGATAGGGACACACAGTTCTGTTTCTTGCTGAACCATGAAATAAGATTGTTTCCCAAATAGAAACATCCACCAGAAGTGCTTTTTCTGTCATCTGCACTTCCAGCCCAATCAGTATCACAATACCCAACCAGCATTGAATCTGAACAATGACAGTACATAATCCCATAGTCACTGGTGCCATTTACATATTTCAGAATTCTCTTTACTTGATTCAAGTGACTAATCTTGGGATTGGCTTGATATCTTGCACAAACACCTACTGCATAGGTGATGTCGGGTCTGCTAGCTGTTAAATATAGTAAGCTCCCAATCATGCTTCTGTACAGACTTTGATCAACACTGGTGCCAGCTTCATCTTTTGACAGCTTCAAGTGAGTAGGTGCAGGTGTTCTTTTATGGCTGGCATTCTCCATCCCAAACTTCTTGACAATGTTCTTTGCATACTTGCTTTGTGAGAGGAATATGGAGTCTTCCATCTGCTTCACTTGAAGTCCCAGAAAATAAGTCAGCTCTCCAACAAGACTCATCTCAAATTCAGATTGCATCTGTTGAACAAAATGTCGAAGCATCTCATTCGACATCCCTCCAAACACAATGTCATCAACATATATCTGTGCTATCATCAAGTTATCAGCATCTTGTTTGACAAAGAGAGTCTTGTCAATTCCTCCCTTCCTATACCCTTGCTGAGTTAGGAACTCTATTAGCCTTTCATACCAAGCTCTTGGAGCTTGCTTCAATCCATAGAGAGCCTTCTTGAGCCTGTATACATGATCTGGATGAGTTGGATCTACAAATCCCTTTGGCTGCTCCACATAGGCTTCTTCATTCAGGTATCCATTCAGAAACGCGCTCTTCACATCCATCTGGTACAGCTTGAATTTGAGGATGCAAGCTACACCAAGTAACAATCTGATGGACTCAAGCCTAGCAACTGGGGCAAAAGTTTCATCAAAGTCTACACCTTCAATCTGAGTGTAGCCTTGAGCAACAAGTCTGGCCTTGTTTCTGGTTATAACACCTTCTTCATCGGTTTTGTTCTTGAAGATCCACTTGGTGCCAATTACATTAGTTCCCTCGGGTCTCGGAACTAGCTCCCAGACTTCATTCCTTTTGAATTGCTCCAATTCTTCTTGCATAGCATTGATCCAGAACTCATCAGCCAGTGCCTCTTTCACATTCTTGGGCTCAATTTTGGAGACAAAACATGAGTTGGAGACAATCTCAATCTCCCTTGATCTTGTAGTGACTCCTCTGTTTGGATCTCCTATAATCAGCTCCTTGGGGTGCATCTTCTGGATTCTAATGGAGGATTTCTTGTCAGGTTGAGTGATGCTTGGTTCATCTGTAGCAGAATCAGAGTTTTCTGCATTCTCTGCATTGTTAGCTGTATCTGCTACATTGTCTCCCGATGTTCTGACATCTTCTTCGACATCCTTCTTTCTTGCTGGAGTTAGATCATCAACAACCACATTGATGGATTCCATCACAGTTCTGGTTCTGGAATTGAATACTCTATATGCTCTGCTGTTTGTAGAGTATCCCAGGAATATTCCTGCATCACTCTTGGGATCCATCTTTCTCCTTTGCTCTCTATCTGCCAAAATGTAACATGGACTTCCAAAGATGTGAAAGTGCTTGACAGTTGGCTTCCTCCCTTTCCAGATTTCATACAGTGTGGTTGGAGTCCCTCTTCTCAGTGTGACTCTGTTGTGGATGTAGCATGCTGTGTTCATGGCTTCAGCCCAGAGATTATAGGGAAGTTCTTTGGCATGAAGCATGACCCTAGCAGCCTCTTGCAAAGTTCTGTTTTTCCTCTCAACTATGCCATTCTGTTGTGGTGTAATGGCTGCAGAGAACTCATGAGTGATGCCTTCAGATGTGCAGAATTCAGTAAACCTGCTGTTTTCAAACTCTCTGCCATGGTCACTCCTGATTCTCTTGATGACACAGTCTTTTTCTCTTTGAAGTCTTAGACTCAACTCCTTGAATACTTCAAAGGTGTCTGATTTTTCTCTGATAAAGTTGACCCAGGTAAATCTGGAGTAATCATCCACAACAACATAGGCATACCTCTTTCCTCCAAGGCTTTCAACTTGCATAGGCCCCATCAAGTCCATGTGAAGTAATTCCAGCACCCTGGAAGTGGTCTGATGTTGAAGCTTCTGGTGGGACATCTTGACTTGCTTTCCAATCTGACATTCACCACAGATTCTGCCTTCTTCTATTTTCAGATTGGGAATGCCTCTAACAGCACCTTTGTCAATGATTTTCTTCATGCCTCTTAAGTGCAGATGTCCAAATCTTTGATGCCATATTCTGACTTCATCTTCTTTGGAGGATAGACATGTGGAGGAGTAACTGGTTTCTTGAGGTGTCCATAGGTAACAGTTGTCCTTTGATCTGCTGCCCTTCATTAGAACTTCACTCTTCTCATTTGTCACCAAGCATTCTGACTTTGTGAAGTTTACATTGAATCCTTCATCACACAGCTGACTGATGCTGATCAAGTTTGCAGTCAGTCCCTTCACCAGCAGTACTTTGTTCAGACTAGGAAGTCCATCATGAACTAGCTTTCCCATGCCAATGATCTTTCCTTTAGAGCCATCTCCAAATGTCACATAGCTAGTGGAGCAGGGCTCAATGTTCACCAGGAATTCTTTAACTCCTGTCATGTGTCTGGAACAGCCGCTATCTAGGTACCAATCTTCCTTAGCTGAAGCTCTAAGTGAAGTATGAACAACAAGACTGACAATCTTGTGTTTTGGAACCCACATCATCTTCTTTCTGCTGTTGCTACTTTGAGTTCCATGATGTGGATGGCCATGTAGATGATAGCAAAAGGGCTTTATGTGACCATACTTGCCACAGTAGTGACACCTCCACTTCTTTCTTTTGCTCCTTTTCTGCTGCGTTCCATGATGTCAAGACCGATGTTGTGACATCGTGGCTCCAGTGCTGTTTTTGGCAGGAACAAATTCTGTTATGGTTGTTCTGCCAGCAGACTTAGGATTAAATCCAAGTCCTCTCTGGTTTCCAACATTCTTTCCAAGCTGCAGCACCTCATCAAGCGTATCTGAGCCTTTATTCAGCATCTTTATTGATTTTGTCATGTTTTCCAGTTTAGAGTTCAGAAAACCAACTTCTCCTTTAAGCTCAGAGATCTCCTCTTCATGTGCCTCCTTTTCAGCCTCCAGATCTGCAATGACCTTCTTTAGTTGTGCTTCTTGCTGAAGAATCTTCTCACTTTTGATGCATAGTTCTCTATAGGATATAGCAAGCTCATCAAAAGTGATTTCACTATCTGTATCACTTGAATCTTCAGCAGATTCAAATCTCCCAGTGAGTGCATTCACATCTCTGTCAGAATCACTTTCTTGTTCACTCTCTGTATCATCAGACCGACATACAGAAAGTCCTTTCCTCTGCTTCTTGAGATGAGTGGGACATTCAGCTATGATGTGTCCATAGCCTTTACACCCATGGCATTGAATTCCTTTGTTGTGACTGGGCTTTTCATCTGATCCTTTCTGGTCTTTACTACCTTTCCTGATGTCGAAAGGGATGTTCTGGACATGTGGTTTCTGCCTCCTGTCCATTCTGTTCAGCACTTTGTTGAACTGCTTTCCAAGGAGCACAACTGCATTAGCCAGTCCTTCATCAGTATCCAGGTCATACTCATCTTCTTCTCCTTCATCATTGGACACGAAAGCCAGATTCTTGCTCTTCTTTTCAGCCCTATCCGAGAGTCCTAGCTCAAAGGTTTGAAGGGAACCAATGAGTTCATCTACTCTCATGTTGCAAATGTCTTGGGCCTCCTCTATTGCAGTGACTTTCATGTCAAATCTCTTAGGCAAGGATCTGAGGATCTTTCTCACCAGCTTTTCGTCTGTCATCCTTTCTCCCAAGGCAGTGCAAGCATTGGCAATTTCAAGAATGTTCATGTGGAAGTCATGAATACATTCTTCCTCCTTCATCTTCAGATTTTCGAATTTTGTAGCCAATAGTTGCAATCTGGACATCTTCACTTTGGAGGTTCCTTCATGAGTGGTTTTCAGGATCTCCCATGCATCCTTGGCCACTGTGCATGTGTTGATAAGTCTGAAGATATTCTTGTCAACTCCATTGAATAGAGCATTCAAAGCTTTGGAGTTTCCAAGTGCCAATTCGTCTTCTTCTTTTGTCCAGTCTTCTTCTGACTTCAATTCATCAGTGGGCTTTCCTTCTGTGTCCAGCATCTTGGGATGTTCCCAGCCTTTGATGACAGCTTTCCAGGTTCTGCTATCCAGTGATTTGAGGAAGGCCACCATCCTTGCTTTCCAGTATTCATAGTTGGTTCCATTCAGAATAGGTGGTCTGTTCACTGGTCCTCCTTCTTTCTCCATGTTCATCAGAATTTATCTCCCTAGATCTCACTCAGTGATTTCGAGTGCCTGCTCTGATACCAATTGAAATTCTGATACTGGGGACAGATGTCGTACAGGATGTCACGACATCACGCTTCAGAACATGCAGATTATATTTGACAGTGTGTACAGTTTAAACAAGAAGATAACACAAGAGAATTGTTAACCCAGTTCGGTGCAACCTCACCTACATCTGGGGGCTACCAAGCCAGGGAGGAAATCCACTAAAATAGTGTTAGTTCAAGGTCTAACAGCCACTGTTTACAACCTTCTCACCTAACCACTACCCGTGCGATCTCTACCTAAGAGCCACTCTTAGATATGAGAAACCCCGCTCACTCCCTCTCAAACACTCTCCCGTGTTTACAATCAAATCAAATACACACCAGAGATCAACTCTGAACAAAAGATATCAACTCTACACACTAGAGATCAACTCTACACACAAGAGATCAACTCTACACACTAGAGATCAACTCTACACACACAGGTCCAACACTTGATGTTAGGGTACCATCAAGGTGGCTCACAAAACACTCAAGTCCCAAAACTCACAAAATAACTCTTCAATCCCGGACTTGGTACAGAACTCGTGCAGCCTCCATGATTATATAGCAGTGTGCGTTTCTGGGCTGCAACGGCTTGTGCTGGAGGAGATCTATCATTCTTCCTGAAAATCTGCAGTTAAAGAACTAAAAGATACAGTTTGATCTTTTAGTTTTTATCTTTAATCTTTAATCCCTGAACGAACTCTTCTACTTTGAAATTCGAACTTTAATTATCTTTTAATTCGTTCCAGAAGATAGATCATCTTATCTCTTGCTAACTGCACAATAATCTGTTAAAGATATAACAGATTTATGTGTCCAGTATTTTCGGGCCAGATGTCAGGACATCGTGTCCGACATCGTGGATTCTGCAGCTTCAATTCTTCATTTGACATTTTATCTTGACTTATGCATTGTGCAGCAACTCCAGTATTTTCGGGCAGGATGTCAGGACATTGTATCCGACATCGTGGATCCTGCAACTTCAATTCTTCATTTGACATTTTATCTTGCCTTGTGCATTGTGCAGCCCGATCTTATTCCTTGACATAACGTTGGACATCATGTGCAGCAACTCCAGCTTTCCTTCATTGTCTAAGTGCTTATGTTTTAACAAAATCTTAGCCAATCTTTTAAAACTCAGTAGAGCTAAGCACTAACATAAGATTACCGCGAAATGACAGTGGTAGAAGCTTCCTGTAGCATAAAACGAAAATGCACAATAGACCATGTAACATCCTGGAAATTTCTACCCGGAATTTTTGAAAACGATGTATTTTGAATGATTATATATATATATAAGTATTCTTCAGTGTACATGCATATATATGTTCTTGGTAGAAATAGGAGTAGTGGGGGCAAGATACGCGGGTTAGGCTAATTAAGGAAGAGAAATCCATAACTAGGAGGTTATGGGTTAATTCATAAGTAATTAGTCTAAAAATCATCGTTTTGCGTGCGACTTAAAATTTAACGAAACCAACCTCTGAACCACGCTCGGGGTTCTATTCTGAGAGTTTTGATATATATATGGCTTGCTTTCGAAAACTGGCCCCGATGGACGCAGAGAAACGCGAGGAACTGGAACCAGAGAAACGGCACGCAAACCGAGGCAGGATTTTAGCGTTTCAAAGGTCAGATTTTCCTCACTTTTGTGACTGAGTATGGGTCACAGTCAAAAGGGAAAGTGGGCCCTTTTTGCTCCACTCAAATGGAGACATGTGGCATTTGCTTAAATAAAATAATAGAAAAAGAGAAAACCCATTTATTTAAAACCAAAAAGCTTTTCTCTCTCTTCACTCAGCCCCCACACTTTTCAGAAAGCTCTCTTTCTCTCTCACGTTGCCATTTTCTTCTTCTTCATTCTCCATTGAAGCTCCAAGCAAAGCTTCAACCTTTGGCCATCATTTCTGCCCCAAATCGCGAAAGGAGGGCATTTTCGGGGTCGTGAAGTGCGTGGCTACGAGTGGGACTTCGAAAATTCAGGTTTGGGTGGACTTCTTTCTCCTTTAATTTTTGTGGGTATGGGGTTTGGGGAGATATGATGGGTAGTCTTGCTAGGTTTCTGCTGTGTGATGATTATTTGTGAAGACATTTGTTGAAAGCTTGTTGAAATTGCCATGTTTGGATGAGTTAGACCTACCCATTCTGTTTTAGGGTTTTTGTGATGATGTTTGTGATGTTTATATGCTGAAATTGCTCATGTAAAACTGTTAGAGATGAATGTAGAGTTAACCTAGGGTTGGAAAGTGAGAATGTGGTGTTATGAGTGGAAAAAGAGTGAGGCTTTGAGAGTTGGAAGGTTAAGTCTGAATTCTATGGTAAATGGAGGTTAAAGTGAGTTAATAGTAGCTTTAAATGTCATTTAGGACTTGGGAGAAAGCTTGGACTGTGCTAGGGAGAAGAACAAATGATCAAAGTGAACAAAGAGCCATTTCTAGGGCAAAATTGGGTGTTGAAGAGTCAAATTTTGATTCGGTGGAATTTTAGGTGTAAATTCAGTTTGAGCAATTTTAGATTGAGGTTATGGACTTGTGTGAGGTGAGAGTTTGCTTCAAACTTACCTCATTCTCAATTTCACTTTTCAAACCTAGAAAACCCATTGAATTGAGGGGTGTTGGACACCTAGATTCTGTGTTGTTGTGCTGTAAAGCTTGATTTTGGGTTAGACATGATTGATACATGATTTGGGACTTGTAGGAATTGATTTGGGCAAGATTGGATGAGAGGAAGTGTGATTTTCGAAATCTGCACTTATGCAGAATTTTGCTGTCAAAATAGGTGCAGCAGGATTTTGGCTTTGTGCAGAAAAATGCTTGTGTGTGGTTGGCTGTGGAAAGTCTAGTGCAGAATGAGTTCTGGATGTTTGCTAGTAGATCCCAACGGTTACAATGTAGGCTTATGTAATATAGACTTCCAGTAAAATTTTGGAGTCGATCCAACGGTTAACGAATTGGATCGAAGGAATTGTTACTGGGGTCTTTAAGTGAGAAAAGCTGTGATTTTGGTTGGTGTTTGAGCAGAGTTTTCTGCCTTTGCTCTGTTTTGCTTGGCTGTGATAGCTTGTGCTGTTTGAATGTTGTTTTGCTTGGATGTTGTGGAAGCTTGGGAGGATTGATGGGGACCCGGTGTTGAGAGAAACGAGGATATGGGCTACGTGGGAGTACGTGAGCTCAGTTGGAGGTGGGCAACAGGGGATGGTGGGTTTATGCACGCATTGTAAATGCGGAAAACTTGTTGTGCACCATTGCCCGACCGCCACCTAGTACCACATATGATGGATACCCCATAATCCTACAAGCTTGAGATGAGGAAGTGTTGAAGGGTGAAACTTCCTGCTTTTATTGTTGACCATAGAGTGGTACCTGGAGATATGTCGCGGGGGTCAGGAGACCTTGGGGACGTCAGGTGGGGTGCTATTGCCCAAAACCAAGCTTGACCAATCCCGACCTACCCCGGGCATAGTCGGTCAGTGAGAACCTGTGATGTACCTAAACAGGCGAGCTCCTGGCAATCAACCGATAAAAGGAACAAAGACCACAAAGCAAGGAGGCTTGTGGTGGCTGGCCAGCTGTGAACTTTGATTGATATGTGGGTTATGGCCTCTGGTAATTGATTACCAAGGGTGGGTAATCGATTACAAGGCTTAAAAATGAAGACAGGAGGCTAAGATGGTCTCTGGTAATCGATTACCACGGGGTGTAATCGATTACCAGGCTTGAAAACGAGGTCAGGAAGCTAAGGAAGCCTCTGGTAATCGATTACCAAGGGGTGTAATCAATTACCAGGCTTAAAAAGGGAACTGGGAGATGGTGGAGGCCTCTGGTAATCGATTACCAGCCTGTGTAATCGATTACACAGAGGAATGGGTCACTGGTAATCGATTACCAGGTATGGGTAATCGATTACACAATGCATTTTTTGCATATTTCATGTCCTGAGGCTGTGTATTTCAAGTTTAGCCTCTGGTAATCGATTACCAAGGCTGTGTAATCGATTACCAGAGATGGAAAGCCTTAAAATACCCCTTTTACTTGCATGTAGTGGTTATGAGACAAATTGTGTGCAGCGCAGTTAGATTCTTGTGAAAGAGTCTACCCCTCTCTTTTCTTTCTTGTAGATCGTGATGGCGGCGCAACTAATCCGTGATCGAGTAGAGATGGAGTGCCTAGAGGGAGCTTGGGAGACCCTCGAAGGCAACACGAGGTGCCGATTTCGGGGCACCATTCGATTCACGGCCACTTCTTTGGTGCATCCAGATGAACCTGCACGGACGCTTCAGCGCACGGTGGAATGGATACTACCCACGCCTACACCATATCGTCTAGTGGAGCCCGTCCAAGTGGTCGAGGTAACGTCATCTAAGGAAGACCCTGAGGAGGATCTTGAGGAGCTACCTCCTGAGCCTGCTGTGGATGCTCTTGACTTTCTAGAGGGTGATGAGGATCCATTTCTTGAGGTGGATTCTCCCGAGGAAGTCATGTCGGCATCTGAGGCAGATTCTACGGAGGATAGTGGCCCGGGGGAGATGGCGATCAGCGGAGGCTCTTCATCATAGTGGACAGCTCTTCGGACTAGTTTTATATACTTTTTGAGGATGGGTGTATCTAGGACTGACTGTTAGGTTTACTCTTTTGTTTTTGTATGGGTAGACCTGATGTATAGGAATTTGATGATTGTATACATGTGGCTGAAGCCAACATTGTGGACACCTTTGCTCTGGATGACACTATATATTTTGTAAAACTCCCATATTTTGGACAGCTTTAAATGATGAATGCATTTATAATCGATCTTGTTATTTGAAAACAAAGCATTAGCAACCTTATTTGTAAAAGAGTTTATCGACCGTATTTTATTCTTTTATTTTCATGTGACGACCTAAAGTAATGGCTGGTACATTCTTCCTTTTGAAACAGCAAAATAGTTTAGAGATTATGAGCGGTAAGAAAGAAATGACTCCGAATAGAGTTGTGAACTGGCCATTCAGGACTCTGTAGTGAGGATTTTCCTTCTAAACCTAGTTATGGTGAAAAGAGAAAGAAATGAAAAAGGAAAAGAAGAAAAAAAAATTTTACCATGGTTTTTGTTATTTAAATTATTACTATTAAACCAGTCATTAATTTAGGGATGCCACAGACCAAATGTTAATGCAGTTGGTATAGCGATAATATAGTAAACACACAACAACTAAAAAATAAGCGTCGTAACCTTGTTGAGCAACCACCGTTCAAGAACCTTTGTGAAGAAATGCGATAAAACCAGAGGAGGAAGATGAGTGCGCGTAGATGAAGCTGTGAGATTTCAAATTGGAATTTTAATCATGTGGTAGAAGCCTCAGATCACCTCGTAGCTCTGGAACCTACTAATAAGAAAGCTATGAGATTTCAAAATTGGAATTTTAAACAAACCGCGAAATGAATGAAAAAACCAGAGGAATGGAGCGCTGAGACTGGCCGATGTGACCTCCCAGGTCTGCTGCCTAGCGTCGCAGGAGGCTGGCCTATGCATTTCAAAATTTTTTGAAGGATTAGTGTGAAACGGTGGAGCGAGTTGAAGAAGAATGGAAGCAGAGCGAGGAAGGCAGTGGGTGAAATAAAATATAGTGAAAAAAGTGAGAGAGCGACATGTGGCAAGTTTGGTTGTTCTTTTATTACTAACAATAGATTGAGTAAATAGTTATTTTTGTCCCTAAATGTGTAATTCCTTATTAACTTTATTCCTAAAAGATTAAAATTCTAAATTTAATCCCCAAAAATATGAAAAATACGACAAATTTATTCAATGGTTAACTTTCATTAATAAAATAACCTAATTGACATAGAGGAACAAATTTGTCACAAAATTGATTTTTTTTGTTGGATGGAAATATCATTAATTTGAATGGATTTATAATGATAGGTACATTGGGGTGGTGGTGTCTTGGGGTGTGAAGACTTCCCCGTGATGGCTTTCTTCACTTTGGAAATTGAGTGCTTCACCTTTGACCCTACATCTGATAGGATGCCATGAGATTTTTTGTATGAAACTTTTGTGTCAGTGTCTTGAGAGTCTCTGGATATAATACTCACACTAGATGATGGGCTTATTTTTTCGAATTCATCTCCTGCTTTGTCTTCTTTTGTGCTGCCTAATTGAGTGGTTTCGGCCTCTTGAGTTTCCAGTTTTCCAGTGTCTGTTTGCTCTGTGATATCTTTAGATACTGATTCAGAGACATCTGTGGTGACTTCATGTTCCTTTTCTGGTTCTTTAGTATCATTACTTGGACTTATTTTCGCAGTCTCTAGTCCTTCTAAATGTGGATGCTCTAAAATGATCTCCCGACTCTTTTCTTCATACTTGACTTTAGCTTTCTTTTCGTTTTCTAGAGCGGTGTTGCCTGGTGCTTTGTGTAAATCAAGTGCCTAATTTAACATAAACTGCATCAGAACTCAAAGATACATTGGGAAAATGAATATTTGATTGTCTACACAGACATGAAATTAAGATGTGCAAGTGTGAAATGAAATGTGGTATATATCATTATGTAGTTTATTTTGTTACATTGGAGTCAAACCTCAAGAACTTTCATGTTCTTCACAAAATCATTTTCTAGTCTCTGCTCCTCTCTGGTATTGGTCACACCTGGTTCAGCTTCCTTTTGTATTACTTCTTGAATGCTTTCCTCTACTATCTCAACTTTTTAAACTTGTATGGTAGGCAAAGTTGAGATGGATTTACCCTCAGGTACATCTGTCATTATACAAATAAGATGTTAAATTCAATCTTCCATGCAAGGTTGGCTAATATAGATAATTTTTAGTATATTTATATGTTTTCTTCAAAATTAAAACTTTTCACTTCTAAAAGAAGCCACTTTATGAGGCCAAAAAATAACTGTCAGCATGCTATCTTCCCCATAAAGTTGGCTCATGTAATTCCTTTTCTCATAACACAAAACAAAAAGTTTCTAAAGCTAGACTTTGCCAAAGAACTCGAGTGTCAAGATATTCACAATACCAAGTAGTATCATTTTTTGTTTTTTTGGGAAACTTAATTTTATTATATTTGTTTCTTCAATAAAATATCAAATTGGATAAAGATAAAATAGAAAGTTGCTGAATTATCAATGTTACTTTCTATTTGAGGCTTTTGTAACTCCATACCAGTGGCTTCTTTGATATTAGATGCTTCCTCTGGCATGATTTTTCTACCATCCTTGATTTCTGAATTTTATATAGAGTTTGAGTCTAGGACTTTTTCTAGTTCTTTCGCATCATAACTTGATTTTGTACTGTTTTCTGTTGTTACCATTCCTTCTGAAATATGCTTTGTAAATACATTCTCCACACTAGATTGTTCAGAATGGTGGTTAGTATGTTCTTCATTTTTGGCGCTGACCTTGGCCATGGTTTCATGTTGATCAATTGTCTGTTTAACATATGTTGTATCAGAATCAAAATTGTTATAGAAATGAAGAAAATAAATGATTGATTGTTTGCATGGATGCCTAAGCATAGCAATTTATGAGCATGAAATGCCATGGAATTATGTATATGATTGTTTTCTTTTTAACTTCATTACTGGCTAACCTCAACAACATTAGCCATTTGCTCAAGTTCATTTTCTGGTCTACCACTATTGTTATCTATTGCCACTGATTCCTCTTCCTCAAGTGTTTGTTCCTGAACAATTCCTTCAATCGTCTCACCTTTAACAATTGTTGATGTGGGCAGGGTTGTCTGGACTTCATCTTCTAGTACACCTGTTGTTAGACATGTAAGATATTTCCTTGATATCATCCTCACAAAATTGCCCACATTAGTTCTTCTATAGTATGTCTAATATATAATTATATATCATGTCGTGCAATCCAACTGCCTACTTCTACAACATGCTACTGTTAAAGACAAAATTATCATAATAATTTATAATGCTTTCGTTCACATACGGTACTAATGTTTTGTGTAAGTTAAATTGAAAAGCCTCTATGCGATTTTACTGTTAAAGTTTATTATTTTAGGGGCTTTGAAAAATGGACTTTTAATTTAGGAAACGTATAATTGGTTTAATTGTTTCTAAGGCCAAATAAAAATTCACTAAAAAGTAATAGGATGTTGGTGAATTCTGAAAACATACTTTCAGTTTTAGTTTTAAGTAACTTCCTTTCAGTTGCTTTTCCATCTCGTTTTCTCCCTCTTGTATGAAATTCCGATCATCAATGATCTCTAATTTCTCTCCAGTCTGTGATGCCGGAACCTTTTCATGTTCTTTAGTTTCATTAGTTGGGTTCATTTCTTTGGTCTGTCTTTCAAAATTTGGATGCTTTGTAACAATAGTCTCGTAGCTCTGCTCTTCAGATAGGAATTCAGCTTTCGGTTCATTTTCCGCACTGGTTTGGCATGCCACTCTGTGCAAATCAAATGCCCTTTTTAACATATACTGCATCAGAACATAAAGATGTAAGCCAAGAGAATAACATTTTATTGTCAGGAGCACATAAATAACACGTGCGAGTGTTAAAGTGCAAGGAGATATCTTTGTTTTCTAGTTTATTTTGTTGTAGTCTGCTCAAACCTCAGATACTTCCTTTTTTGCCTCAGACTCATTTTCTGATATCTGCCTCTCTTTGGTATCTGTCACTGCTAATTCTGCTTCTGTATGTATCTCTTGAATGTTTTTGACAACTTCTTCGATACAGACAGATGTTGTACGGGGTAATATTTGCAGGGCCTTATCTTCAGATACACCTATCATATCATAATACAAATGAAATAATGAATGCAATCACTGACACAAGGTTGTCTATGCTACTACTTATTTGTACATCTATGAGTTTTATTGAAAATTAAGAAGTCCCACTTCCGCAACAAGCTGCTTTATATGCGGCTAATGTGGCCAAAGAATTTCTCTTTATATGTTATCATCCACATATAAGCTTAGTCAACTTGTTTGTTTAAAACAAACACCAATTTTTAGTTTAAATGTATACAACTGAATATGTTTCAAAAGATTTTAAAAAATTACTATTTGTGTGTAATCATCCACATGTATAAGTGAATAAAACTGTTTGTTCCATCTAAAAACACTTTTTTTATTTGTATAAAAGAATTGTTCAATCTAAAGTGTTTTGTTTGTTTCTAGGATATCAAGTAAAACTGATGCTAAAATTTCAAGACTTAATTACTTTTGGTTTATGATTTTTGTATATCCGCATCAGTCAATTGTTTGGCATCTGTTGCTTTCTCTGATGTGATATTACTTGCACCCTTACTCTCTAAATTATCGACCGAGTGTGAGTCTACTGTCTTCTGCTCATCTACATCATAACATAATTTTGCACTACTTTCTGATGTCAGAAGTATTTCTGCATTTATATATTTTGAAATTGCACTATGCATGCTTGATGCTTCTCACTGGGGGTCAGCTTGTTCTTCTTTTACTGTGCTGACATTGGCCATGGCTTCAGGTTGATTAGTGTCCTGTTTGAATGTAAAATTTGAATGACAAGTTAAGAAATAAATGAATTTTTTTAGTTCAGAACAAGCAGATAAATATGTAATATTTTACTTGTTTACTTCATTACTACCTAACCTCAACAACAATGGACATTCTTTCAAGTTTGTTTTTCGGTATGAAGCTTTTGGCATTATCAATTGCTTCTGATTCATCATTGTGCAGTGTTTGTTGCTGTATGATTTGATCAGGGTCACATTGGACAATTGCAGGTGTGGGCAAGTTTGGCTGGACTTCTTCCTCTGTCAGACCTATCATTATACATGTGAGATGTTTTTATAGCTATAGTAATTCTTTGTTTTAGTGATTCTCACATCTTTTCTTGAGGATTGAAATGGAAGCCTAAAGTTTCTCTGGTCAAAATGAAACTAAGTAAAAATTACTAAAAATTCATGAATTTTGAGCACATACTTTTTGTTGCAGTGTTTAGTTACTGCACTTTTGTTGCTTCTACAATCGCTTTTGCTTCCTCTTGATTGAATTTTCCATCATCCTCAATCCCTAGTTTCTCCTTGGCAAGAGACACTGGAAAGTCTTCTTGTTCCTCTGTATCATTAGTGGGGTTTATTTCTGCAGTCTCTCCATCCGAATATGGATGCTTTATGAATGTTGTCTCCTCATTCTGTATTGCAGGCTGGGATTCCAATTTCTGTTTGTTTTCTTCAGTTAGCTGGCATGTCTCTTCCTGCACCCGCCATTTTCCAGTTTCAGCAAATACTGTGTCAGAGCTTGAAGATGTTGAATTCTGTGATAATTGATAATATTATTGTGTGTGTGAATAAATTGAGAGAGAGAGAAGGAAGAGAAAACTTGTTGAACAGAAAGGCTGATTTTATTGATTATCAAAGTTAATTACAGAAGGTTACAAAAGAGGTATATATAGACCTCTGTTCTGTTATTGTAACAGATTGTAACTAACTAGCAAAACCTAACCAACTCTAACTAATTCTAAACAACTCTAAGATAGGTGCTGTTAGCAAAAGCTAACAGCCCTTACAATTAATTTACAGAACTGTTTTCACAGTTGACTAACAACATGCTCTAATACCCCCCTCAAACTCAAGGGGAAGAGTTTTTAGGAGAAACACTCTTCACATTGAGTTTGCCTCGAAGAACTTCAAATCGTGATGTAGAAAGAGATTTGGTGAGAATATCAGCCCACTGATCTAGAGCTGGAACATGGACAATAGTAAGCTGCTTGGCCAGAATCTTCTCTCTTACAAAAAAGACATCAATTTCCATGTGTTTGGTACTGTTGTGAAAAACTGGATTTTGTGCAATAGAATCTGCACTCTGATTATCACAAAAAATAACAGGAGTAGTGAATGAAACTTGCAATTATGTTAGCAGAGTATGAATCCAAGTTAATTAAGTGGAAGTCTAAGCTATACTGCGATACTCAGCTTCTGTACTAGACCTGGCAGTAACTTTTAGCTTTTGAGACCACCAAGAGATTAAGTTCGGACCAAGAAAAATAGCAGTCCCTGAGGTAGAGCACCTGTCATCCACATATGATGCCCAGTCAGCATCACAAAAAGCTCGAATAACTAAGGGCTTTGTAACAGATGTAGGTTGAAGAAGCAAACCATGAAACAAATTGCCCTTCAGATACCTTAATATCCTTTTTACCACTGTCTAGTGAGAATCCAAAGGAGCAGCCATAAATTGACAAACTTTGTTGACAACAAAACTAATCTCAGGTCTAGTAAGGGTAGCATACTGTAATGCACCAACTATAGACCTGTATAAGGTTGGATCATGAAAGACGTCAACACTACGTCGAGACAACTTGCAATTGGATATCATCAGAGAAGAGATAGAGTTACCTTCAGCCATGTTAGTCTTGTGAAGTAAATCTCTAATGTATTTGGTCTGAGTCATAAGGATAGAATTGTTGGGTAGATACTTGATTTCCAAACCCAAGAAATAATCTGGATGACCAAGCTGCTTGAGTGAAAAAGCAGTGTTTAACTTGTATGTAATATGATGTATTACTGAAGTTGAACTACCTGTTAGAATGATATCATCCACATAGACCAGAGAGATAAGCAACATGCATTTGTTGGTGAAAAATGAATAAAGATGAATCACTTTTGCTTCCAATAAAACCAAACTGCTGTAAAGTAGATTTTTGCCTGCAAACCACTGCCTTGGAGCCTGTTTTAAGCCATAGATGGCTTTGTTGAGTTTGCATACCAATGACTTATCTGCAACTTCAAAACCAGGAGGCTGAGTCATGAAAACAATTTCTTCAAGTGACCCATTCAGGAAAGCATTATTTACATCAAGTTGAAATAATTTCCACCCATGAGACAAAGCCAGAGTATGGATGATCTGAATAGTAATAAGTTTGATCATAGGAGAAAAGGTTTCATGAAAATCAAAACCATGCACTTGATGAAATCCCTTGGCTACCAATTGAGCTTTGAACCTGTTAATGGAACCATCAGCATTTTCCTTTACCCTGAAAACCCATTTACAACCAATAGCTTGCCTATTAAGAGGTAATGATACCAAGTTCCAAGTTCTATTCTTTAGCAAGGCATCATACTCTTGTCGCATAGCAGTGAGCCAATCTGCATTTGCCAAAGCCAGTGTTGTCAGAGGCAAATATAGTGGAAGTAGAATTTTGAGGTACAGACTCAGTGTTGTCAGAAGACTGAGTTGATAAAGGAGAAAACCCAGGAGGAACAAGGGGAACAAAATCTGTATCAAACACTTGAGATGTTTGAGAAATGGAAGAAACAAAAGGTGGAGAAAGATTTGGATTGAAACTAAAGTAGGAATCAAGGTTAGTGACTGAACTAGTAGAAGTGGGAAACAAATCAGAATAGAAGAACCTTAATTCATTGAACAAAACATCTTTAGAAATGTACACTTTACCAGAAGAAGATAAGCATTTGTAAACCTTGTGAGAAGAGGAATGCCCTAGGAATAAACATTCTTGAGAACGAAAATTCAGTTTATGTGTGTCATACCCTAATTTCGTCCGGGGATTATTACTTGATGACATGCAACCTTTGGTTAGCCGCTTTGAGATACTTGGCGTCCTTTGTTGCACAATAAATGAAGTCCTGAGACGTCTCAGAAATCTAAAGGAAGCAGGCTTGTGCGATCCGTGAAATTCCGTAATATGGCGGAAGTCGAAAAGAGGTGTTTTTGCGCAATCCGTAAGTTTCCGTAACTTCTTCGAAAGCTAAAAAAGAGTAAATACATAATCCGTAAGGATTCGTAACCTTGCGGAAGAAAAATAAGTATCGTTACGAAATTCATAAAGTTTCGTAACATTACGGAAAAAGAATCACCAAAAAAATAGAAGGGGGTGTATTTAGTAAAAATGGGGGTGCAAATAGCAACCAGGCCCACTTGGGCCCTCCAGAAGATTCCTCCAGAAGGCTGTTGCTTCTGGAGGAAGCAACCTTGCTCGCCTGGGCGAGCTGGGCGGCAAGCTTCTCCCCTATTTTGCTATAAATAGGGGGAGAAGTGAAGAAGAAAAGGGTTCAACCCCTTAGGCACTTCTCTCTCTCTCTCAATAGCTGAGGAAAATTAGTTCCGTGAAGAAAATCCAAGCCGAGGCGCTTCCGTAACGTTTCCGAGTAATTACGCGAAGATTCTCGACCATTCTTCAAGATTCATCGTTCGTTCTTCGTTTTCTTCAGTCTTCAACGGGTAAGTACCTCAAACCAAGCTTTTCAATTCATTCTATGTACCCGTGGTGGTCCACATTTTGTTTCATGTATTTTTGTTCTCATTTTCATTCACTTTTTATACCCCCTTTTGACGTGCTTAAGCCATTTATTTAAGTCATTTCTCGCCTAATCTAAAAATAAAATAAATTTCCACTGATCATTTGAATTGTATCATCCGTTAATTTTGGTTAAAATGAATTCCGACCGTTCGGTCGTGCCGTAACCACGTTGGAAATCAAAAAGGAGGTAAAAAAAATAATAATAATATAATAATCAAAAAATACCTTTTAGTAAAATAAAGCGAAAAATCAATCGGACGTTTTCTCTTTGGGATTTCTCATTCTTAATCGAATTGACTAATAACTAAAGTGAAACTAAGGCTAAAATCAAACTCGCCTAGTCAAGCTCGTCCACACAAATAGGTTTTTGAAAGTTTATCATTTCAGTTTCTTACTAAGTAAAATGGATTATTTTTAAGGTCCAACGCCTTAAAATGATCACCCCTCAAGTAAAAAGAATCACTTGATTCACGCATAAGAAAGAACTACGTAGGTCTGATTTCCTCTCCAAAGGAGGGTACGTAGGAGCAAAAGCCCCGCTTTTGTCGACCTCAAAAAATAAAAAGAAATAAAAGTTAAGATAACACAATTCCACAATTCTAAAAAATAGGCTGTTGTCTTTCGAGACAAACGTAAGAGGTGCTAATACCTTCCTCAAGCGTAAATACAACTCCCGAACTTGGAATTTTCATTTTGACCGGTTTCCTTCGGTTTTCCCGACGTTTTCCTCAAATAAACGTTGGTGGCGACTCCGCGCATCTTTCCTCCTTTGGAAAGCGCACCCATGAGCCTCGCCCTCGCTCACCCGCGAAGGGCACGTTACGACAGTTGGTGACTCCACTGGGGACTTTTGTGAGTTAGGCCTATCTTAGGAATTGTGGAATTGTGAAACTTTGTGTGTGCTTTCATTGAACTATGTAAAATGTAAATAAACTGTTGTCTATTTTGCATTCTTTACACTGCATTCTAAGCACCCACGGGTTTTGAGTAAAAAGGGGCCCTACACCCGGGTTCATGGGAATTTAAGGAGTGGAGGTGAATCTATCATCATGCTAGGTCTCCGACTTGCTTGATAATAGTGAAACCTCGTCTAGAGCTTTCTCTCTTTATAATATGTTGTCGTTGGTATTCCATACCGCCACAATATTATTATCTTGAGTGATGATACCCCTAGAAAACAGCCGTGTGAGTTATGAATTGTTGGGGAATAGTTATTAGAGACCCCTAGATATTGTCCTATAGGTTCCCAAATAGGGGCAAAGAGCAAACACGCTCCGTGCCATTTGTTCTCATGCATCTTTTGATAAATAGCACTAGTTTATAGTTTTTGCTAGTGGTGTTGGTTTCTTTAGAGTAATACATAACCTTTTTAAATGCTACGTCGAGGCGCCATCATGCCCAAACGTAGCATTAAAATTGGATCTCTGCGGTCTCGTGTGTGCGAATTCCCCCTTTGTGTTGTTTTCCTCCTGTTTCATGCATACGCATTGCATCATTCATGTCAGAGTCTTGATCCACCCCTTTTTTAGGTAAATGATGGGGACAAATTAAAACGGCAAAAGGTTTTATCAAGTCAAGGTTAAAGGTCTAGATGTCACTAGCCTCAAGGAATTGGGACGATTGATGGGACCCCTCCAAAGGCAAGCCTTCCGCAAAGTGTACGGGAAGATTCTAGATTTGGCCGCAGCGGAGGTATTTACGGAAGCCGTCGTATCCCTCGCCCAATACTATGACCAGCCGTTGAGGTGTTTCACGTTTGGGGACTTCCAAATGGTACCAACTATTGAAGAGTTTGAAGAGATATTAGGATGCCCTCTCGGGGGGAGAAAACCGTATCTTTTCTCCGGCTTTCTTCCTTCCTTGAGCAAGGTTGCAGCTGTGATTGGAGATTCAGCAAAAGAGTTGGATCGCATGAAGCAAATTCGGAACGGCATAGTGGGCCTGCCTCGGAAATACTTGGAAGGCAAGGCAAGGGATATGGCGAGCCAAGAGAAGTGGGGCCCGTTTGCGGATGTTTTAGCTTTGCTGATTTTTGGGGTTGTCCTCTTTCCGAACGTTGACGGCTTGGTAGACTTAGCCGCCATTGATGCTTTCCTCGCATATCACCATAGCTAGGAAAGTCCAGTGGTAGCTATCTTGGCAGATTTGTTCGACACCTTTGACCGGAGGTGTGAGAAAAACAGTGCACGGATTGTCTGCTGTTTACCCGCTCTCTGTGTGTGGTTGATTTCACACCTATTCCGACAAGACACGAGACACCCGTGTCCGCTTCAAAGCTATCGCTCATGCGCCGAAAAAGGAAGAGTCGATTGGGACCAACATTTGGCTGGGATAGGGGGCAGCACGATCAATTGGTTTCCTCGTTGGAAGGAAGGCAAGGAAGGAGTTCTTTTCTCGTGTGGGGACTATCCTAATGTTCCACTGATAGGGACTAGGGGTTGTATTAATTATAATCCCGCACTCGCCATAAGACAGCTAGGGTATCCCATGAGAGGGGCGCCAACCGAAGAAAGTCTCTCGCCTTTCCTTGTGAGGGATCTAGGCGCGCAAGGTCTCAAGGTTATACAAAGAGTCCACAAGGCGTGGAGGAGTCCGTTGAGGAAAGACAAGGAGCTTAGAGGCATCCGAAACGGCGTCATCGGAGGTTATCATGGATGGCTAAGAATTCACACGCGGGGCTTAGATTGGCTCTCCAAATTGAAAGTTATCGATGAGGAGAACTTCGAAGCTCCGGAGGAAGATGAAGAAGTCCGAGCTCTAAAATTAGAGCTAGGGAAGGCGAGACTCGCCAAGGAGAAGTTCAAATCAGCTGCTACACACATCCGGAAGGAGTGCACCGAGTTACAAGAGGAAAACGCGGCCACTGCCAGAGCCCTTGAACAAGAAACCAAAAGGGCCCGCAAGGAGGAATATGGCCGAGAGAAATTCCGAGGAGCATTGTGGGGTAGTAACAATGAACTCAAGCTCCGAAGAGAGGAGAGAGATCGGTCACGGGTGCATGGCATGATATTAAAAGAAGAGTTAGTTGCTTGCGCGAGGTCCAAAAGGAGTTTGGCTCAACACTTGGAAGCCACGGAGCAAAGCATGCTAGCTATCATAGGGCAATAATTGAACCAGTCCATGGCCCATGAACAAAAGCTAGTGGAGGATTTTGCACAAGTGTATGCCGAAAAAGAAGCAAGAGGGAGGGTGATTGATGCGTTGCATCAAGAAGCGACTATGTGGATGGATAGGTTCGCCTTGACCTTAAATGGAAGTCAAGACCTCCCGCGTCTGTTAGCCAAAGCAAAAGCCATGGCCGAAGTGTGTACTGCCCCCGAGGAGATCCATGGGCTAATCAATTACTGTCAGCACATGATAGATTTGATGGCCCATATAATTAGGAATCATTAGGTTCTTTTATAACACCTTTGTATAATCTTGGCTAGATGAAAGCTTGTTCTTTTTATAAAATGAGAAGTTCTGGACTCATTACGTTATCTAAAAATCTTGGGGTGGATCCAAGTGCTCCGATCATCCATTTGCATACTCATGTTTTGGTAGCATACTCACCGTTGTTTATTTCTTTAGGAATTTCATCATAACTAAGAAAACACCAAGGCACCCCTATAACACTCGATCCAGAAAAATGGATAATGAAGAGGGCGTGCAGGAACAGATGAAGGCCGATCTATCAGCCTTAAAAGATCAAATGGCTTCCATCTCGGAGGTCATGTTAAAACTTCAGAAAACCATAGAGGATAAAGCCACCACAACCGCCTCTAGTATAGTTAGGGAAGCGGAGCCGGTGCTGCAGCCCACCTTGAATCCGGGCCTAGACAGAAACACGGCCGTGTTTGGTCGAAGGTATAGTCCGCAAGCTTATCCTTATGGCCTGCCTCCGGACTTTACCCCCCGTGCCACCCCGGAAGAGTTAAGCCAAGCCCCTACTTTTGAGGGGCAACTCCCACCTTATGAAGACTATCCCGGGCAAGACGATGGGGAAGGAGATACCCATCTTGGCCCCCTGCTCCACCTCAAAGATCCGTCCCCGCATGAACTACCCCAACCGAACATAGTCCGTCATACCCCGGCCTCACCCACACTCGTAAAAGAATCTGTTCCCTTTGCGGAAGATAAGGGAAAGATTGAGGCGCTTGAAGAGAGGTTGAGAGCAGTCGAGGGCCTCGGCAATTACCCATTCTCGGATTTAGCGGATTTATGTCTCGTGCCCAACATCGTCATCCCTCCCAAGTTCAAAGTACCGGACTTTGATAAGTACAAAGGTACGACATGTTCGAAGGGGCATCTTCGGATGTATTGCCGAAAGATGGGGGTGTATTCTGTAGACGAGAAGTTGTTGGTCCATTTCTTTCAAGACAGCTTGGCCAGAGCAGCTGTAGCATGGTATACCAATCTGGAAGCTTCCCAGATTCGATCATGGAAGGACTTGGCAACTGCCTTCATTAGGCAGTACCAGTACAATACGGACATGGCTCCCGATCGGAACCAGCTTCAGGGTATGAATAAACGAGAGCATGAGTCCATTAAGGAATATGCCCAAAGATGGAGAGATCTTGCAGCCCAAGTCGTACTTCCCATGACGGAGAGAGAGATGATCACAATTATGGTAGATACGTTACCCACGTTCTACTATGAAAAGCTGATAGGCTACATGCCCGCTAACTTTGCGGATCTCGTCTTCACCGGAGAAAGGATTGAATCCGGGCTACGAAAAGGCAAGTTCGAATATGCTGCCAATATGGCCCCCAACAACAACAGAAGAGCCCCAGTAGTGGGCGTGAGGAAAAAGGAAGGAGATGCCCACGCAGTCACCACCGCCCCAACATGGATGAAAGCACCCCAAAATATCCAAAGCTCATACCAGCCCAATCCCCCAAATTTTTTAATCCGAGCCGGGAACTCCCTCCCGACTCAAGTAAAAGGACCACCCGCAGCAGAAAGAGCGCCGGCCCAACGCACAGCTCCAGCCGCACCCCGGCCAGTTAATAATACAACCCCCGGCGCGACTTATAAATATGCACAGCACCCGAAAGACAACTTCCCTCCTATTCCCATGGCATACTCTGAGCTATGGCCTTCATTATTGGAGATCATTTGGTGGTGGCCATACCCGGAAAGGTTCTCCAGCCACCCTACCCCAAGTGGTATGACCCGGGTGCCAAGTGTGTGTACCATAGTGGAGTTCTCAGACACAATATTGACTCCTACATCCCGTTCAAGTATAAAGTGCAGCACCTGATTAGTGCCGGTTGGCTATCGTTTCAGGAGGAAGGCCCAAATGTTAAAACCAACCCGCTAGCTACTCATGGAGGGACTAGCGTGAACGCTGTTAAAGAGGATGAGCCGCCACGGACAAAAAGGTTAGGAGAGGTAGCTACTTCTAGGCGCTTCATCTATCAATCACTGCAAGCGGCATGCATGGTCTCCAGTGGTGGAGGCGAAAGAGATGAATGTTTGTTTCACCTCGAGGAGTCGCATGACATGGAAACCTGTCCCGCGGTAGAAGAATTGCTTCAGCAGCTCATGGATTGCGGGCAGCTTGAAGTGTCCATAGGAGGAAGGGAAGAACCACAAGTTTGCATGCAGTCGGAAGAGAAGAGGGTTCCTCTAACCCCCAAGGCCCTAGTAATATGTTTTACTAGGAAAGAGACCGGTTCCACACCCATATACCCCCGGGCGGCGCCCAAGCCGACGCCGTTTGCATATCAAAGTAATAAGGTCGTTCCGTGGAAGTATACCCCTCCCGCGTCCAGCGAAAGAGTTGTAACCGAAGTTGACTCCCTATCGGCTAAGGTAACCAACATCACCGGCCTCAGTGGCGTAACCCGCAGTGGTCGGGTGTTCGCTTCCCCTCACCCGGCGGAATTGCCCTCTAAAGGGAAAGTGCCCATGGTCCAAGAGCCCACAGACATAGCCACCCCCTCGAAAGAAGTAGATCCTCCAGTGGGAAGAGGGGCCGAAAAGAAAGAAGGTCTTCAAGGAAAAACAGTGACCTTGGAAGAGGCCCAAGAGTTCCTCCGCCTCATCCAACAAAGCGAGTTTAAGGTAGTTGAGCAACTGAATAAAACTCCAGCAAGGATTTCTTTGCTTGAACTACTCATAAACTCCGAGCCTCATCGTGCGCTGTTGATGAAGGTCCTTAACGATGCCCATGTAGCACATGATATCTCAGTGGAGGGTTTCGAAGGCATCGTTAATCATATAACCACCAACAATTACATCGCGTTTGCGGAAGAAGAGATTCCCGTTGAGGGAAGGGGACACAACAAGGCTCTACATGTGTCGGTGAGATGTATGGACCACGTTGTCGCAAAAGTGCTTATCGACAATGGATCGAGTTTGAATGTAATGCCGAAGACCACTTTGGAAAAACTTCCTTTTAGTGCGTCACGTTTAAAACCGAGCTCGATGGTGGTGCGAGCCTTTGATGGTACTCGGCGGGAAGTAATGGGGGAAATCGACATTCCCATTCAGATAGGCCCCCACACTTGCAATGTGGTGTTTCAAGTAATGGATATAAATCCCGCCTATAGCTGCCTCTTGGGAAGACCGTGGATTCATGCCTTGGGAGTGGTCCCATCAACGCTTCACCAGAAATTGAAGTTTGCAGTGGGTGGACTTTTAGTGATAGTGTCGGGTGAAGAGGACATGTTAGTGAGCTGCCCTTCCTCCGCACCGTACGTAGAAGCGGTGGAAGAATCGTTGGAAACGGCTTTCCAATCCTTTGAGGTTGTGAGCTGTGCCTCTGTGGAACCAAGTCTGTCGCTACCTTCTCTCTCCAACGCGGCCATAATGGTGGCGCGTGTTATGCTCAGGAATGGATTTGAGCCTGGAATGGGTCTAGGCAAAGACTGCCTCGGGAATGCTGATGTGGTCGATATCAAGGGAAATCCATACAAATATGGATTAGGGTACGAACCCGGGATGCCGGGGAGGAGGAACGTGCCGTCAAGATTTCGGGCGGATAGGGTATGGCCCGGCCGTATTAGCCAGTGTTTCACCAGCGCTGGAATGGTGTCCGAGGAGGTGGTGGCCGCGATAGAAGAGGAGTTCCGTCAAGACCCACCAAGTTTGTGCAACCATGCCACCCCGATTCCCAAGTGGGGAACTGGCGCGTGATAAGCCAATCAGAAGTCTATACCGCCGATTCAATGTAATTAGAGCCTATAGATTTCCGTTCTCTTTTGTTTTTGTGAAACTTACCTTATTAAATAAACAAAGAGATCTTGTTTCATCTGTTCTTGCAGTACCACCTTTTCTCATATCATTTTGCATGTTTTTGTTTCTTTTGTCTTGTTTGGTATAGATATGAGGGTCGATTATTTGAGGAACCTAACAACGAGGGTTTAACAATCGATTTCGATCGAGATATAAGCCAAACGATAAACGAGGAAGAGGAAGAGGACGTCCTGTCACGAAAGTTGGAGAGGTTGGTCACTCATGAAGAACGTGAAATGAAGCCTCACCAAGAAGAAACCGAATTGGTAAACTTGGGGACCACGGAGGAAAAAAAGGAAGTAAAGGTAGGAACCGGTATGACCGCGCCTATCCGCCAAGGCTTGATAACCATTCTTAAAGAGTATCAAGATGTCTTTGCATGGTCATATCAAGATATGCCCGGTCTGGATTCCGACATTGTGCAGCATAAGTTGCCTTTGAATCCTGGGTCTTCTCCGGTTAAGCAAAAGTTACGAAGAATGAGACCCGAGATGTCTTTAAAAATTAAAGAAGAAGTAAGGAAGCAGTTTGATGCAGGTTTCTTAGCTATGGCACGGTACCCGGAGTGGGTGGCCAACATTGTCCCAGTCCCAAAAAAGGACGGCAAGGTTCGAATGTGTGTAGACTACCGGGACTTGAACCGAGCCAGTCCTAAAGACAACTTTCCCCTGCCACACATTGACATATTGGTAGATAATACAGCCAAATTCGCCCTCTTCTCATTTATGGATGGTTTCTCGGGGATGTAGAGAAGACCACTTTCATCACCCTATGGGGAACGTTCTGCTATAAGGTGATGGCCTTTGGACTCAAAAATGTTGGGGCAACCTATCAGCGTGCCATGGTGGCATTGTTCCATGACATGATGCATAAGGAAATAGAGGTCTACGTAGATGACATGATTGCCAAGTCTCGGACTGAGGACGAACACCTTGTCAATCTACGTAAGCTGTTTGGAAGGTTGTGAAAACACCAATTAAAACTAAACCCAACCAAATGCACCTTTGGGGTGAAGTTGGGGAAGCTGCTAGGATTTATCGTAAGTCAGAAAGGGATAGAGATAGATCCCGAGAAAGTGAAGGCCATCCTTGAAATGCCGGAACCCCGCACGGAGAAGCAGGTTCGGGGGTTTTTGGGCAGGTTGAATTATATCGCGAGATTTATCTCGCAACTCACCCCTACCTGTGAGCCCATTTTTAAGCTGTTACGTAAGAACCAAGAGGTCCTATGGAACAGTGACTGCCAAGAGGCTTTCGAGAAGATCAAACAGAGTCTTGCGAATCCCCCGGTGCTCATGCCACCCGTAACAGGAAGACCTCTTTTCCTGTACATGACCGTGTTGGACGAGTCTATGGGGTGCGTGTTGGGTCAGCATGATGATTCTAGGAAAAAGGAGCAAGCCATCTACTATCTGAGCAAGAAGTTTACCGCATGTGAGATGAATTACTCAATGCTGGAAAGGACGTGTTGTGCTCTGGTATGGGCATCACATCAGCTTAGGCAGTATATGCTCAGCCATACCACGTGGCTTATTTCCAAAATGGATCCCGTGAAATACATCTTTGAAAAACTGGCCCTCACGGGACGAATCGCTAGGTGGCAGGTATTATTATCTGAATTCGATATCGTTTACGTCACCCAAAAGGCGGTAAAGGGAAGTGCCTTAGCAGATTATTTGGCCCAACAACCCCTCCAGGATTATCGGCCGATGCACCCCGAGTTTCCGGATGAAGATATCATGGCCCTGTTTGAAGAGAAGCGGACGCACGAGGACATAGACAAATGGATTGTTTGCTTCGATGGGGCATCCAATGCTTTGGGCCACGGAGTAGGGGCAGTCCTTGTATCCCCGGATGATCAGTGTATTCCTTTCACGGCTAGGCTAGGTTTTGATTGTACCAACAATATGGCCGAGTACGAGGCATGCGCCCTCGGGGTTCAGGCGACCATTGATTTTGATGTAAAACTACTCAAGGTGTATGGAGACTCAGCTTTGGTCATACGCCAGTTGAAAAGAGAATGGGAAACTAGGGATTCGAAGTTGATACCCTATCAAATGGCTGATGCACTAGCCACCCTGGCATCCATGTTTCAACTTGCCCCACACGGGGATCTGCCGTACATCGAATTCAAATCTCAAGGCAGACCGGCATATTGTTATGCAATAGAGGAAGAGCGGGATGGGAAACCGTGGTATTTCGACATCAAGCAATATGTCGAGAACAAGGAATACCCACCAGGGATTTCCAACAATGACAAAAGGACGTTGAGGAGATTGGCTACTGGTTTCTTTGTAAGTGGTACTATCCTTTACAAACGAAACCACGACATGACCCTCCTACGATGCGTAGATGCCAAAGAGGCGAACTTCATGATTGAGGAGATCCACGAGGGTTCCTTTGGGACACATGCCAATGGGCATGCTATGGCCAGAAAAATCCTCAGGGCCGGCTATTATTGGCTCACCATGGAAAGCGATTGCTACGATCATGTCAGGAAATGTCATAAATGTCAGGCATACGCGGACAACGTCAATGTTCCGCCACATCCTCTGAATGTTATGTCCGCCCCTTGGCCTTTTTCTATGTGGGGAATAGATGTCATTGGGGCCATAGAACCCAAAGCGTCGAATGGTCACCGCTTCATTCTTGTGGCGATAGATTACTTCACCAAATGGGTCGAAGCAGCCTCTTATACTAACGTCACAAGGAATGTGGTAGTTAGATTCATAAAGAAGGAGTTGATTTGTCGATACGGACTCCCCAGGAAGATCATTACTGACAATGGCACCAATCTGAACAATAAGATGATGCAGGAGATGTGCGAAGACTTCAAGATCCAGCATCATAACTCTACCCCTTATCGGCCAAAGATGAATGGGGCTGTAGAGGCTGCGAATAAGAATATTAAGAAGATTGTTCAAAAGATGACAGTGTCATACAAAGATTGGCATGAGATGTTTCCTTTCGCCCTACATGGATACAGAACCTCGGTGCGAACTTCTACTGGGGCAACGCCGTATTCCTTGGTTTATGGGATGGAAGCAGTGCTCCCATTTGAAGTAGAGGTTCCTTCTCAGAGGATAATGGCAGAGTCAGGCCTAGAAGAGTCAGAATGGGATCAAGCACGCTACGACCAACTTAACCTTATTGAAGGTAAGCGTTTGGCCGCCATGAGCCATGGGCGTTTGTATCAACGAAGGATAAAGAACGCATTCGACAAGAAGGTACGCCCGCACAAGTTCAACGAGGGGGACCTCATGCTGAAGAAGATGTCCCACGCTGTTAAAGATAATCGAGGCAAGTGGGCCCCGAATTATGAAGGACCTTTCGTGGTGAAAAGAGCTTTTTCTGGGGGTGCTCTGATACTCACCCACATGGATGGCGAAGAATTGCCTTCGCCCATGAACTCCGATGTAGTTAAACGATATTACGCTTGAAGTCTGGGGCAATCGAGAGGACCGTTGCATGGTCTTTTAATTCTGAGTTTTTGTGCTTCATGGTTTCCTCCAGGGATTCCCTTCCTCTGTATTTGTCTTGTTCTTTTTAAAAAAAGGAAAAGATAAGTGAGGTTTTAGTCCTCCCTTTGGTTTCAAACTTTGTGTTTTAGATTTGTTATAAGCATGAGCCCTCTTCGCTCGGTGTATGGGGTGCCCCAAATGCTTATTTAAAATTGAACCTAACCAGCCTTCACTAAAATAAAATCATCGCATTAGAAACATTCATACATGCACATGCATATCTTGTGATAGCAAAGAGCAGAATCGTCTCATGTCACAGTTAGAAGTCAAGACAAGTTGACTGCGGAAATCAACCAAGGTAAGACGATGAACGGACACGATTGGCCACGGATTTTGTTTCCTACTTGCAGGTACATGGGGACGGATGCAAGTGGGGATAGGGTCACAACCGACCGATCGTTCCCCTTTCCCGGCGCTAAACAAGCAGAGAACATCGCTGCAAGGCAGCCCAGTATCCTTTGCATTCGCGGTTTCTTTTACTATTGTTTGTTTTAAATAAGTAATCAACACCTAATTCTAGTTTTAGTAGGTTCAAGTAGGCAAACGCTAGCCCGTAAGGGAGGAGGGGACATGGTTAATGTTCCCCTAAAAAAAAAAAGATAATATGGCAGGTTAGCTTGCCTGGGCGAGCAACCCCTGCACCCAAATTATAAAAAACGAGGGAGGGGAACGTTTTGGCATCCAAAAACTCCCCCCCCCCCTCATTCAAAATATAAAGAACACGAAGGCTTGCGGTTTCTTACTCCCCTAAGCCACTTTTGATCGCGTTTTGCTTTCGTTTTTGGTGTTTCTATTCACTCCAACAAGTAAGTATTCCATCCTTGATGTTTTTGCTTCCCATTGATGTGTTTTCTTCATCTTTTGGTGCCTTAAATTGTGAGAACATGCTTATATTTGTGAGGCAGTTTTGGTTTGCTTTGGTGCTTGTTTTCTTGAATTGAGGATTTGAATGAAAAGGCCTTAGGCCTAGGTTGTATTCTGAAGCAATGGGGCATGCCACATTGCTCCCATTCTCTTGCAATTCATGTCCAAACATGCGCTCACCAACTGCTCGGTCAAATGCCCCAATGGTGTATGAATATGATTTTGTATAAATTGGGATGGTGGGGCTGTTTTTATGTATGTAGGTACAACATAGGAGATTCATAATAGGTGTCCAAATGCAATTCCAAGCTTAGGAACCCGAACTTGTAGCTTCAATGCAAGGAAACATGCTTATGGCTAGGAATCCAAAATTTGGTTTTAGGATTAGAAAAGCATGAAAATAGGGATTTGTTTGTAAGAATTTGGGCTGCCCCATGATTGGTACTTTGCACCTAAGTAACGTGGGAAATGCTTTTCAATGGTGTGTAGATATATGTGTAAATATAAAGGGCATGAAATTCTTTGTAAAGGGTGAAGGAATATTGAGGTCCCTTCCTAAATGAATGTATGATAGCACGAGATTCCCTTTTGAATGCAAGTATGTGCATAATGTTAAATATCTTGCCAATATGCATAAGTGTGAGTGAAACAATGAAAGTTTGTATGGTATGTATATTTTGAGTGTGTGTAGGTAGTTTGTGATAGCAAGTGTTTAGGACATAGTTAAGTGTAAATTTTGACGCAATGCCTTAAGCGTGAGAATGTGTGTTCTTTTCAAAATGCATATATATGTATGACAATTAGAATGTGTTGGATGGCCTCTATGTTGATATAAATAGTAGGATATTCTACACATACGCATGTGCATAAATGTGTTACTTTAAACGTGCGCATGATTTCGTTCTAAACCAGAGGGGTTAGCATGACATTTTTGCGTTAAGACAAGCGTTATCTTGTAAAACTAACTTCTAAATGTTTGTTCTCGCAGGAAATGGCCCCGAGGAAACTTGCCTCAAAGAGATCCAGGAAGGATAAAGCGGCTGAAGGAACCAGTTCCGCTCCCGAATATGACAGTCACCGCTTTAGGAGCGCTGAACACCAGCAGCGCTTCGAAGCCATCAAAGGATGGTCATTTCACCGGGAGCGACGCGTCCAGCTCAGGGACGATGAGTATACCGATTTCCAGGAGGAGATAGTTCGCCGGCGGTGGGCATCACTGGTTACCCCCATGGCCAAGTTTGATCCAGACATAGTCCTCGAATTTTATGCCAATGCTTGGCCAACAGAGGAGGGCGTGCGTGATATGAGGTCCTGGGTGAGGGGTCAGTGGATCCCGTTCGATGCAGATGCTATCGGCCAGCTCCTGGGATATCCTTTAGTGTTGGAAGAGGACCAGGAGTGCGAGTATGGCCAGAGGAGGAACCGGTCCGATGGGTTCGATGAGGAGGCCATCGCCCAGTTGCTATGTATACCGGGGCAAGATTTTGCCCGGACTGCTGCCGGGAGACGGGTGCGGATCATGCGCACCAACATGACCACCCTGACTCAGGTATGGATGACTTTGCTGCTCAGCAACATCCAACCCAACGATCATAATTCTGACCTCCCCCTGCCGAAGTGTCAACTGGTGTATGGCGCCTACCAGGCACCCTCTGGACCCGGATAAGTCCAACAGGGCCCTGGGATTTCCCGCCTAGATCACAGGACTCTGCCAGTCGTTCGGTGTCCCCGTCACACCTAGCAAGGTGATTCGGCCGCCCATCACCCGAGCTCTTATCGAGAAGTACTGCACACAGAGACAGATCGAGGGTGATGCACCACAGGCCGCGGACGCGCCGCCACCTCATCAGGCTGGTCCAGCCGGATTGTTTGATACGGAGCAGTATTTGCGGCATTTGGTTCGTCAGCAGGCGGCCAACCACCGGGCACATGTACAGACTCATGATTGTCTTTATCAGATGAGTCTCAGCCTGCAGAGCCAGGGCTTTACTTCTTTTCCGTGCCCTACTTCGGACCAGTTCAGGGCAGAGGTCGCATGGCCTGGAGATTGGCCTGAGGCCTAGGCAAGAGAGGCACCAGCAGGGGCACCAGCAGAGGCTCCCGACGAGGCAGATGAGGCCCGCGAGGACGAAGAGGTGACCGATTTACTTAATTTCTTAGGAGGGAGCGGGGCCACATGATTGGGAGATCTCTTGATCCATATTTCTTTTTTGTTTCCATTTGTTTTTTTCTGTCACATATAATCTTATTTTGTGTTTGACTAAGGGACTAACGTTTGTTTCATGTTTTGACTTTTGTTTTGTACATACATGTCGTTTGAGTTGTTACGTCGATACTTGTTTCGTTGTTGTCAATAGTGTTTGTTGAAATTCCAGAACTGTGTAGAGTTTTTATTTAGGAACGTTGTTCTAAAAATAAAATAAAATGAACCAAAAATCCTAATAAAAAGAAAGAAGCGTTGTGAATAAAAGTCATGTTCATAGAGAAAAGAAAAGGTTTTATTTATACATGTATGTAAAAGGAAGGTGTGTATAAAAGGTTTTTGTGTGTATAAAAAATAAGTGGAAAGGAATTCTTGTGTGTGTGAGCAACAAGTGTATATGAAGGAACTTTTGTGTGAACTATAGGTGTGTGTTGGGAAAAAAAATCTTTGAATGTAAATAGGGTTTGTATATAGACCGTGTGACGTAAAAAGAAGAGTTCTAAATGCGTGTACATAAAAAGTTTGTCATAGATGTATAAAGAAAGATTTTCCTCATAAAGGAGCTCAGACTTTTGTTTTTAATTTCTTCATGTAAAGAGTGATCTAATCAGAAATGAAAACAAGGAAAGCACTCTCACAAGTCCTAGTTAAGAAGTATAAATCATTCGTAAAGAGCAAACGCATCTTCTGGAAACAAGGGACTGATGCTAAGAGTTTATTTTCCGGAATGAACCGAGATAAGGATGGATGAATTCATTGAACTGATGAAAGAACATAACTTGGAAACGTTGGGATTGTCTGTGTAAATTCCCAACCGTAGTGTCACAAAGCCATAAACGGGATGCTTGAGGGCCCACCTGGCTATAGCCATGACTAATTTTGCACGTTGTTTTCAAATCATCATTGTCACGCGTGCCTTATGGAACAATATGGGAGTTCGGCCCGAGACCGACACCTTGACACCCAAATTTGTTTCTCCCTAGATATCGAGATTGGGGTTCCTGCGATAAAGGATCCCATTGAAATACAACCTTAGACCATTTTGAACCTTTGCCTGTCAAAAAGGAATCCTCATTCTTTCCCCCAAAGCAAAGGGCAACGGAATCTCCTCGAGGGAGAGCAAATAGAATGCTAAGCCCGATTTCCCGAAGAAAGGGATGGGGAGGGAAAAGTGAAAAGAAAGAAAAGGAAGAAATGGAAAGAAAGAAAAAGGAGAAAAAAATGAAAATAAAGAAAAGAACAGAAGAAAGGAAAGAAGGATTCCCGATCAAAGATTGAAAAGAAGTGAAAAGGGAAAAAGAAGCAATTCTCGATCAATGAAAAAAGTGGACAGAAATTCTTCAAAGCCAGATTGCCACTCAGAATCATTCTTGACTGGAAATATCCCACCCCACATGAACAAAGAGGAAAAGACCGAAACACCCAGCTTCCTCTCCAAAAACACTATCCTCGAGAAAATCCTATTGGTCCGTGATCGTACGTTTGATCTTTGATTCGATAGGAAATCGTGTGCAAAATAGAGTCATGGTGCAGTTATGGTTTGGAAGTAGGATAAAACACTTGCCTTGTGAGTTTTATACACTACGAGTGATTTATTTTCAGCTTAGCCCGATGTTTCCCCTGCGTGTTCATTTGAAAGCTAGAAGTTGACACCCTACCCTTCATTCTCGGTTACAAGGAAGATTACCCTTGGCACAAGTATATTGTTTCTCTAAGATGTGGTGCTCTCGCGAATGATTTATTTTTCTTTGCAAAAAGCATGTTATCCTTTTAGGTGGAAAAACCCGGTGGACCGTTCGGTCCCGCCAACCCCCCTTTTTCGGTTCGAGTTTGGAGCTCAGTTTCATGATTGCCTAAGTGAGGACCCTCAAGGCAATCCTCCATTCTCATCCTTTTTCGGAGCCACATGAATGTTATTGCTTAGGGTTGTTCATGTGTTCTCTATTTTCGAGTTTGGAGCTGAGTTTCATGATTGACTAAGTGAGGACCCTCAAGGCAATCCTCCATTCTCACCCTTTTACGGAGCCACATGAATGTTATTGCTTAGGGCTGTTCATGTGTTCTCCATTTTCGAGTTTGGAGCTGAGTTTCATGATTGCCTAAGTGAGGACCCTCAAGGCAATCCTCCATTCTCACCCTTTTCCGGAGCCACATGAATGAATTGCGTTGTCATTCATGTGTCCTCCATTTTCGAGTTTGGAGCTGTGTTCCATGATTGCCTAAGAGAGGACCCTCAAGGCAATCCTCCATTCTCATCCTTTTCCGGAGCCCCATGAATGAATTGTGTTGTCATTCATGTGTCCTCCATTTTCGAGTTTAGAGCTGTGTTCCATGATTGCCTAAGAGAGGACCCTCAAGGCAATCCTCCATTCTCATCCTTTTCCAGAGCCCCATGAATGAATTGCGTTGTCATTCATGTGTCCTCCATTTTCGAGTTTGGGGCTGTGTTCCATGATTGCCTAAGAGAGGACCCTCAAGGCAATCCTCCATTCTCATCCTTTTTCGGAGCCCCATGAATGAATTGCGTTGTCATTCATGTGTCCTCCATTTTCGAGTTTGGAGCTGTGTTCCATGATTGCCTAAGAGAGGACCCTCAAGGCAATCCTCCATTCTCATCCTTTTCCGGAGCCACATGAATGTTATTGCTTAGGGCTGTTCATGTGTCCTCCACTTTTGAGTTTGGAGCTGTGTTTCATGATTGCCTAAGAGAGGACCCTCAAGGCAATCCTCCATTCTCATCCTTTTCCGGAGCCACATGAATGTTATTGCTTAGGGCTGTTCATGTGAAAGAACAAAGTTTGGAAACCAAAAAACTCAGAAAGCTTTTGGCAAAGGAAGAAGAAGAAGTTCAAGAAGATGTTCAAAGAGATTCAAAGGTTGTAGAAGAATATAAGAAAAAGTTATATCAAGTACACAAAATGCAAGTCAAGGTCTTGCTTTTATAGACTCTTCATGTCTGGTCAAGAAAACCATTGGAAGAGTTATAACCTTGAGAAAAACCTGAAAATCATTGGAAGAGTTACATCTCATGATTTTTATTCAAAACTTGTCACTGGTAATTGATTACCCAAACCATGTAATCGATTACACAAAGCATTTTATGAAAAGATGTGACTCTTCACACTTGAATTTGAATTTCAACGTTTAGATACACTGGTAATCGATGACCAATATATTGTAATAGATTACACCATTTAAAAATCAATTAGAACATTGCAAATTCAGTTAAAAGCTTTTGAAATCAAACTTTGCCACTGGTAATCGATTACAGGAAACTGGTAATCGATTACCAGAGAGTGAAAACTTTGGTAACTTAGAAAATTTTGAGAAAAACTCTTTTCAAAAACAAAATTTTTCTATGTTTGTTTTTGAAAAATCTTTTCAATACTTCCCTTGTGAAGTCTTCTTTATTTCTTCTCTTGAATCTTGAAATCAAACTTCTCTTGAATCTTGAATCTTCTTGATTTCTTTTCATGAAACTTGAAATTAATTTTGATCTTGAACTTGTTGACTCAATCTTGAAATCATTCTCTTGAGCTTTTTCTCATCATCTTTGTCATCATCAAAACTACTTGAATCAACTTGATTCATCATCATGAAGCTTGTTTCTACACCACTTAATCCTTTTGTTAGAACATATGCTAGCTAATTTCCTATGGATACAAATGGTGTACAAATTGTCCCATTATCCAACTTTTCCTTTATGAAGTGTCTGTCTACTTCAACATGCTTGGTCCTATCATGTTGCACTGGATTATGTGCAATGTTTATTGTTGACTTGTTATCATAGTATAGCTTCATAGGTCCATTCCACTCAATCTTTAGGTTATCTAGAATTATTTTCGTCCATAGGAGTTCACAAATTCCTAAGGCCATAGCCTGAAATTCTGCTTCTGCACTTGACCTTGCAACAACGTTTTGTTTTTTGCTCCTCCAAGTTACTAAGTTTCCTCCAAGCTAAATGCAATATCCGGAGGTGGATCTTCTATCATCTACAGATCCAGCATAGTCAGCATTTGTATAGGCCTCCAAATTCATTTCCTCCCCTTTTTTTATAAATAAAATTCTCTTTCCAAGAGTAACTTTCAAGTACTGAGAATGCGGTAAACAACTATAAGATGATTTTCTTTGGGATTATGCATGAATTGACTTACCACTCCCACTACATAAGCTATGTCTGGCTTGGTATGAGACAGATAGATTAATTTTCCAACTAATTTTTTTATAGGATTCTCTATCCATGGTTGCATCTTCAACATATTCACTCAGTCTGTGATTCTGCTCAATAGGAGTTTTTACTGGTTTGCATCCCAATTTACCAGTTTCAGATAATAAATCCAGCACATATTTATGTTGGGAGATGAAAATACCATGACGAGAATGTGCCACTTCAAGGCCAAGAAAGTATTTTAATCTGCCTAGCTCTTTAATCTCAAACTCTCTGATCAAACACTCTTTTAGGATGTCAATTTTTGCTTGGCCATTCCCTGTTACAACTATATCATCCACATAGACAATTAGTGCAGTAACTCCCCTTGAAGCTGAATACTTAATGAACAAAGTGTGATCTCCTTGACTTTGTTTATACCTCATTGCCTTCATCACCGTAGCAAACCTGCCAAACCAGGCCCTAAAGGATTGTTTCAATCCATAGAGAGCCTTCCTTAGCTTACAAACCTTTCCTTTCTCAAAGTTAAACCCAGGTGGTACCTCCATGTAAATTTCCTCTTCAAGGTTGCCAAGTAGGAAAGCATTCTTTACATCAAATTGCTGCAAACTCCACCCATAGTTAGCTGCTAGAGATAACAATATTCTAATAGTGTTCATTTTTGCAATAGGAGAAAAAGTTTCAAGGTAGTCAATCCCATATGTTTGAGTATACCCCTTAACTACTAACCTTGCCTTTTACATTTCTAGTGTCCCATCTACCTTATATTTAACAGTGAATATCCACTTACAGCCAACAAGTTTCTTTTCTTTAGGAAGTTCTACTAACTCCCAAGTTTCATTTTTCTCTAGTGCATCCATTTCAACTTTCATAGCTTTTCTCCACTCTTTGCTATCTAGTGCTTCATTAGCAGTTTTTGGGATAGTGATAGTGTTTAAATGAGTAAGAAAACTTCTATGATTGCTGGATAGTTTATCATAGGACATGGAGTGAGATAATGGATACCTTGGCCTGTGTGTACATGTTCTAACTCCTTTCCTTATTGCAATCGGAAAATCCTCAGCATTAATGGGCATATTTTGCTCCTCCAAAACTGATGCAATCCTCCCTAGGATGGAACCAGTCACTAGAGCCATGAGCAAGAGGCTCTAAGAGGATTGGACTAGAGCTGCTGATGAAGGCCCTAGGGTTCTCATGAACCTTAGGGTAGATTTCTGAGCCCATGAGCCAAGGTTGGGTCCAATTATCTTTGTACATATTAGATCAGGATGTCATTATATTTTGTCCTTGTATTTAGGGCTCCATAATATAGGTAGGGTACCCTAGAAATATAGAATTTTTCAGTCCTTGTATTTTAGGGCACCTAGACTAGTTTTTGTATTAAGGGGTAGTTTTGTAATTTCACATGAACTAAGTGAATATTTGATGTGTGTGCTAGGAAATAAATTTAATTGAATTGGTAAAAGCTCTATCCAATTAAATTTTAGAGGGGGAGGTGAGCATTTGTTTACTACACCCCATTGCCACATCATGTAGTCATAATTTGTGCATGTCCTTCATGCTTTACATATCTCATGACACCTAAGCATACTTAGTGGAGAACCATAACTGAAATTCACTAATCATAATTAGTGAAAATTTGGCTCCATAAATTCAATTTCAAATTCAAGTGAAATTTGAATTGAAATTCAAATTTCCCTCCAATTTTGTGTGACACTTAGGCTATAAATAGAGGTCATGAGTGTGCATTTTTTCAACTTTGATCATTTGAAAATTAAACTTCAGATTTTAGAGCTCTCTTAGAGCACAAAATTTCATGCTCTTCTCTCCTTCTCCCTTAATTCATCTCCTTCTTCCTCCAAGCTCTTATCCATGGCCTCCTACGGTTGTGAGCTTCTTCTAGACTCATCTTCTCCTTGAAATGGCGTCTCCTCTCTCTTTTCCTTCTCCATTCCACTGCTATTCATCTTCCAAGAAACAAAGGAATCCATTGATGAAGAAGATCCTAGGCCTATAAGCTCCAATGGAGCTTATATCATGTGGTATCAAGAGCATCTTCATCTAGGTGATGTTCTTTTGCTTCCTCTATCTTTTTGTTCGGTCAATTCACTTAAATTCCTTGTTATTCATCTTATTCTCCATGTATATCCTCCATTGTCTTGTGGTTTGATGCTATTTAGAGTAGATTCAAAAAATAAACCGATTAAATCTTAGATCTACACTTGTTCTTGCATTTCTATGGTTCAAATTTTATAGATCTATTCTTGAATCATGTTTTTGTGTTGATTTTAGGTTCTATCATTTTTCAGTCATAATCTTTTGTGCTGAAGCTTCAGATCTAAATTTTCTTCCAAAATATTGATTAGAAAAAAAAACACAAAAATCTAAGTGTAAATCACTTAATCCATGTTGTCTTAGAGCCATGTTTAGTCATAATAATTGTCACATTATGTTCTAAGTTTGTGTTGAATTTTGATTTTGCTGATTGAATTCTAGATACATTTGTTCATGTACTCTTGTCATTCTTAGCCTATATTTGGAATTTCGAGTCTAATTCATGCATGTTATTTAGTTCATAACATGTGCTAAATCAATTCCTAGAAGTAGTCTTGTTCTTGAACTTTTTTTTTTGTTTTCTAAGTTTCCTACATGATGCCTATGATGAAGTTGAGTTGTGGTGCTAAGTTGTGGATGGATTTGTGAATCAAAATAAGTCTTAAGCTCTCTTGAATTGTGTTATTCAAAATAATTGAGCATAAGCAAACACAAATTGTAACTATCCAAGCCTTAAGCAACATAAACACTACTCTTGATTTCTAGGTTGAAATCGCTGGTGCTGGCAGCTTGAACATACAAACTTGTATAAATTAATGGGAATTGGTCACTACGTGTTTTGAGCTGAAATGTTTACTGAATTTTCTAGACATCTGGACCAAAATTATGAAAAAAGAACCAAGCGATTTGGATTAAAGGAAAAATAAGAAAAATCACACAAGTTGGCTGAAAAATTAGTGTCCAGGAAAGAAAAAAGTGAAAGGGAAGTGTGCTTGGTGTTTTAGCTCAAAATATGTTCTATAATTGGTGCTTATTTTATACCAATCCTAGTTCTGAAATTTCAATTGAAAATTAGTGTGAAAAAAAAGTTTCAAAACTAGAGGTTTCTTGAGTCTTTTTATTTTAGTTTTTTTACTCTATTCTAGAGCCATTCTAAGTTTCTCTTTGAGTCCTAGCTTACTTTTATGTGCTTTTCATTGCATTGATTGTTGAATAATCCTTGAAAAATTGTCTTGTTAAAACTCCATTGGTTTAGCTTTCATTTCATTTTTTTTTGTCTTTGGTTATTGCTTGTCTCTTTGTTTCCTTGTTTGTGAGTTGCCATATAGGGAATTGGAAAGGAGGATTGGTGCCATACCTTGAAGAATTTGAATCAAGAAGCAAGGGGCCAACCACCTTAAGAGCTATTGGACTAAGAAGCACTCCAAATTGAGTGAAACACCAAAGAGAGAATAGCCACCACAATTGAGGATTTAATTTTTGTAATTTTGTAATTGAGAATTTGCTTTGCTTTCAAATTTTGTAACAAAAAGGCCTTTCATTGGAAGTAAGTTGGGAGCCTCTAATAGGTCACCCTACTTCAATTTGTGTGTAATAATTTTAGGCAATTTTCCCTTAGAATAGAGAGTGTTTTGTTGGGAATCTTAAATGAGGTCATCCAAACACTCTTAGGATCCGCCTAGTTTGCATTTCTTGCACTTTAATTTCTTGTTTACTTTCATAGCTTATTTCCTTTACCTTCCATTGTCAAACCGCCTAGATAGCTTGCCTTTTACCAATTAGTTTCTACCTTATCTTAAGTTGTTCAAAGAAAAACAAGAGATAAAAGAAAAAGGTAAAAAAAGAGTGGAAGAATTAAGTCAAGATGAAAGAAAAAAAATAAGAGAGGAAGAAAGAAGAAAAATAATGAAAGAAATGAAAAGAGCAAAATATGCCTCCTATAGTAGTCATGACTCTTGCAAGAGTTTAAGTGAAGAACTTATCGACTATTATAGAAGGTGCCATAGTTCACTTACTAAACATCACTCCCAAAGAAGAGAAAAGGATAGAAGGCCTAGAGAGGTTAACATAAGCCTCCCATATTTCCATGGAAAAAATAATGTTGAGGCCTACTTAGATTGGGAAATAAAGGTTGAACAACTCTTTGCTTGCCATCATATTAACGAAGAGAGAAAAGTTACATTGGCTACCCTTATCTTTCAAGGGTATGCCCTCTATTGGTGGACTTCCCTTGTTAGGGAATGAAGGATTCATGGGGATCCTCCAGTAGAGTATTGGAATGATCTTAAGAGTGCCCTTAGGAAGAGGTACATTCCCTGAATGTCATGTACGCCTTTGCTGTATGATTATCTGAGTATATTTCCATGCTATGTACATCCCCTTATTGCGCTTTTTGCGCATCTGCATCATGTCGTCACGCATGCGTTGTATGTTGGTCTCGTCTTTTGTCACGGGAAGATGGAAGGTCCATATCACCTTCTTAACTGCACACATGGGGCACTGCTCCCCCGAATGCGCAAGTAAGAAGAGATAATTTTCCGGGCTCTCGTGTCCGTAAATGCATTCATATCATGCATCGCATAAGCATCTCTTCATGGCATCATAATGAACATATCATTCCTGCATTTGTCCGTTATCATATTCCAGCATCACATTTTGCATGAGTCATTGCATCATCATGCATATGCGTTCAACATACTTTTTGTTCTACAAACTGCATACCTTTTGTTTTCATGTTTGCTCATGCATGATCCTTGCGTTTTCCTCTACAAAACAAAAACCAAAAAAAGAAGCGTGAAAATTCACACTAGATTCTTAGTTGCATGTGTTAGGTACCATGAGCCAACCATGTTGGGATCATAAACCCATTTCTAAAAAATAAAAAACCAACAAAACAAAATGATTAAGCATGGTACCTAATGCATGGTTAACTAGGAAATGATGTTTCTTCGGGCATCTCAATCTCATAATTACATTTTCCATGCATAACATATGTATTCCCGAGTCTTTCATCTCTATGAAATGTTGTCAAGTATTGGTGATCAAAATTGTCATTCCTTGGGTTATGGGGTTGAACCAAGCTCATGCTTTTACAAAAGGGTTCATCAAGTCAAGTTGAAGTATGGAATTAACCATCTTGCAAAATATTGGGGCAAAAGATGGATCGAGTTACATCGTTGCTGCGTCTACTGCCAAACACATTTAGGACTGTTGATGTCCCTGTTACTTTCAGTTTCACCTTGACAAAGATGTCATGGACCATGTTGAAAATCTAAATTGATTCAACCCCATGACTTGCATAAAAATTTGCAATACTTCAACTGTGTATCATCCGCATACATCCATGCTTTTCATTGGTTGCATTGCTCATTACATTCTTTTCTTGAAAAAAAATGAACTTAAAAAAGAAAAGAACATGCTTTACGGTGCCCTTACCGTAACCCGTGCTAGAGCTAGAGTAATGGGTGAAGTAGAGGAGGTGCAAGAGCAGATAAAGGCCAACATGGAGGCCATGAAAGAGCAAATGGCCACAGTGATGGAGGCCATGATGAGCATGAAGAAGATAATGGAAGTCAATGCGGTTGCAGTTGCCGCTACCAGCACTGTTGCTAAGGTGAACCCGACGCCCCCATCTGGCCTCAACCAAATGAATCATCCAACCTCAGATATGGTACGCAAAGATTTGGGAAGTACGGGTGGCCCCCATGATGTGCAAATTCAAAACGAGCACGCCTTCCCGCCATATGGTTTGCCTCTCAACTATACACTACCCAATGTGGTGTACACTCCCGGTGAGGATGTCAATAACTCCGCTCCCATACTCATTGAGAGCTGACAACCTCATCATGTACATGTCTCTCAACCCATGGGGGAGACATATGAAATATCCCACCACAATCTAGCCGACTTCGATCCTTGCCTCGGATATGCCATTGAAGGGCAAGCAGTTGGTGGTATACTCCTGCAAAACACTTTGGAGGGCCCTCAATTTCGCCCCCAACCACAACCCTTGCATTCCACAGCAGGTAAAATCCCTCCTATTATGGAAGAAATGGGAGAAGTTGGATCATCTATAGGAAAGGCTCTGGGTCGTTGAAGGAGGCAGAGATTATGCCTTTACTGACGTAGAAGAGTTGTTCCTAGTACCCAAACACGGTTATTCCCATGTTCAAGGTGCCGAACTTTGACAAGTACAAGGGGAATATCCTCCCCGAGAACCATCTAAAGATGTATTGTCGGAAGATGGGGGCATACGCAACAGATGAGAAAATGCTCATACATTTCTTCTAAGAAAGTCTTACTAGGGCAGCTGTCACCTGGTATACTAACTTGGAACCTTCCCGAGTCCATTCTTGGAAGGACCTAATGGTTGCCTTTGTTAGGCAGTATCGGTATAATTCTGATATGGCTCTAGATAAGATGCAACTACAGAGCATATGCAAGAGGGGGCACAGATCTTTCAAAGAATACGCCCAAAGGTGGAGGAATCTGGCAGCCCAAGTGGTTCCCTCAATGACGGAGAAAGAAATGATAACAATGATAGTAGACACATTACTAGTTTTCTATTATGAAAAATGGTGGGTTACACACCTTCAAGCTTTGCGGATTTGGTCTTCGTTGGTGAAATGATCGAAGTGGGTTTGAAAAGAGGCAACTCTGATCATCATGCTTTGGTAAATGCAAAAACTGGGGTAAATGAAGAGGGTGAGAATGAGGGAGAAACCCATGTTGTGATTGTCATTCCTATACGGCCAAGTTTCCCACCAACCCAACAATGTCATTACTCAACCAATAACAACCCTTCTCCTTACCAACCACCCAGTTATCCACAAAGGCCATCCCTAAATCAACCACAAAACCCACCTACCACACAACCAATGCTAAACACCACCTTTAGCACAAACCAAAACACTAACCAAGGAAGGAATTTTGCAGCAAAAAGCCTGTAGAATTCACCCCAATTCTGGTGTCCTATGCTAACTTGCTCCCTTATCTACTTGATAATGCAATGGTAGCCATAACCCCTGCTAGGTTTCCTCAACCTCTATTTTTTCGAGGATTCGACTCGAACGCAACATGTGCATATCATGGAGGAGTTCCGGGACATTCCATTGAGCACTGTATGACCTTGAAGTGTAAGGTGCAAAGTCTAATTGATGCGGGCTGGCTGAAATTTAAGGAAAATCGCTTGTGAATCCTAACATTGACAAACAACACCACACATGGGGCAATTTTGAAAGCTGTTGTTAGATGTCTCTAATGACTCATCAGGATTTTCAAGTTTATGCCATTATTGTAAAGCACAGTTACAATGCTAAATAAAATGGATAAATTTGACATCTTTGTCCCTCATCCTCTCGTAATTACATCTTTGCTTCCACTGGAATGTGGGTGCAAGTCATTGGTTTGTTTGCTCAAGCGACCTGCGCTCTTGAGTTTGGACTTCCAAGACCGTTCAATCAGAAATTACTCGTGCTACACATTTGGTGAGGGTGTCGTAAAACGATGAGTAAAGTTCAAAACAATAAGTTTCAAAATAAAAGAAAAAAAACATTTGATTGACTGTGTCTCAAATAAAGTACAGACATTCATGTGACCTCATTTTATCATTCTTGAAAGTTTATCTTTTTTGAGAGAGAATGTGAGTTATCAAAAATAGGAATCATTTGACTTAATTTGTCAATTGAAAAAAAAAATCCTTCAAATGTTTCTTGTCCTTGAAAATTCATTTTTGAGAACCTGCATAGTTTCTTCCTTACTACAAGGTCATGACAAAAGACAAGGTTGATACCTCAAAGCCCTACACTTGGGCAATGAGGGGCACTGTGCATAAGCTTCAAGCAAACCTAGGGGAAGATCAAAAGTATCACTCGTCGATGTTTTTAAATGAAAAGAGGGGGACAAACCCTGGGTTTTCAATGGATTGATTAAACATCAAACGACTCCATTGTCGTCACTCCAAAATGGTCAAGTGTTTAAATCAAACAGAACATACACTCTGAGGGAGTTCTCGGAGAGATTTGCAAAAGATAGGATGAGGTTGCATGAATTATCACCACTTTGAAAAGGACAGTCAATCTGCGTTTTCCGAAAAAATCAAAATCACAAAATAGGGAAAGAATGTCATGAACATTGTACAACTTTCCATTAAATTGCATTGTTGTATACGAAGTCCGCATTTACCGCATTTCAAGACAAAGGTTGCATGCATCTGGATCCCTAAAAATCATGTTAACTGCATAGATTTCCTACCTCCAATGTCCAATCTTGTGAATTTGGGATGACCGGCCCTCTCGATGAGTTGATTTCTTGCTTTCTCATAAGGATGGACCCATGGGTACTAGTACCTATCGCCTTAAGAGGGTTGTATGCCCTCACCTTCAGATGGCTGCACGTCCTCGCCTTTAGAGGGCTCCACGTCCTCGCCTTAAGAGGGTTGCACGCCCTTGCCTTCAGAGGGCTGCTCGCCCTCGCCTTAAGAGGGTTGCATGCCCTCACCTTTAGAGGGCTGCACGTCCTCGCCTTTAGAGAACTCCACATCCTCGCCTTAAGAGGGCTCCACGCCCTTGCCTTCAGAGGGCTACATGCCCTCGCCTTCAGAGGACTACAGGTCCTCACCTTCAGAGGACTACACATCCTCGCCTTCAGAGGGTTGCGCACCCTCACCTTCAAAGGACTACACGTTCTCGCCTATAGAGGACTACTTGTCCTCGCCTTCAGAGGACTACACGTCCTCGCCTTCAGAGGGCCACATGCCCTCGCCTTCAGAGGACTACACGTCCTAACCTTCAGAGGACTACACATCCGCACCTTCAAAAGGTTGCATGCCCTCCCCTTTAGAGGGCTGCACGTCCTCGCCTTTAGAGGGTTCCACGTCCTCGCCATAAGAGGGTTGCACGCCCTTGCCTTCAGAGGGCTACACGCCCTCGCGTTCAGAGGACTACAAGTCCTCGCCTTCAGAGGACTACACATCCTCGCCTTCAGAGGGTTGCGTACCCTCACCTTCAAAGGACTACACGTCCTCTCCTTTAGAGGACTACATGTCCATGCCTTCAAAGGACTACACGTCCTCGCGTTTAGTGGGCCACACGCCCTAGACTTCAGAGGACTACATGTCCTCGCCTTCAGAGAGCTGCACGCCCTCACCTTCAGAGGGCTACATGCCCTCACCTTTAGAGGGCTACGTGCCCTCACCTTTAGAGGACTACACGTTCTCACCTTCAGAGGGTTGCACGCCCTCCCATTCAGAGGACTACACGTCCTCACCTTCAGAGGGCTACACGCCTTCACCTTTTGAGGACTACACGTCCTCGCCTTCAGGGGGCTGCACGCCCTCGTCTTCAGAGGACTACACGTCCTCACCTTCATAGGACTACACGTCCTCGCCTTCAGAGAGCTACACGCCCTCGCCTTTAGAGGACTACACATCCTCACCTTCAGAGGTCTGCACGCCCTTGCCTTCAAAGGACTACACATCCTCGCCTTCAAAGGGCTGCACGTCCTCGCTTTTAGAGGGATCCACATTTGCGCCTTCAGAGGGCTTAAGGTCCTCTGCCCTTAATGCTTAACCGAGACTTGCACTCCCAGGTGAGGGGCCAGTAGTTTCCCTTTATCAGTCCCTTGGTCACCCCCCTAATCTCAGAGGAGTGCCAACTGTGCGAGCACAACCAGAGGGAGGCTATTGTGGAACCACTATGCATACTGGGGCAAGATTTCACCCGTGCCGCTACAAAGAGACGAGTGCGGATCATGCGCACCAACATGGCAACTCTTACACAGATATGGATGACGTTGCTACTTAGCAACATTTTGCCCAGCGACCACAATGCCGATCTCCCCCTATGGAAGTTTCAGTTGGTCTGTGCCGTCATGACATAGGTAAGTATGCACGTGGCTCCACTGATTTCTGATGTCATCTATTGTTTGCAGGGATTGCACCCATAAGACACCCAGTGGACCTGGAGGAGCCGAACAGGGCCCTGGGGTTTCCAGCTCTGGTTACGGGCCTCTGTCAGTCCTACAGGGTACCCGTCCCCCCTAGCAAGGTTATGTCATAGTGACATAAGGAAGTATGCACTTCTCTCAACTGATTTCTGATGTCATCTATTGTTTGCAGGGATCGCGCCTGCAAGATACCCAGTGGACACGGAGAAGTCCAATAGGATCTTGGGGTTTCCAGCTCTGATTACGGGCCTTTGTCAGTTCTACAGAGTGCCTGTCGCCCCCAACAAGGTCATCAGGCCCCTACTAATCGAGCTTTCATCAAGAAGTACTGCGCCCCCAGGTAGGCGCAGGGCGAGACACCACAACAGCTTGGGGATGGCCGGCAGCGGGCAACAGACGCACCACTGCCACCTCCAAAGCCCCTCAGCTCATCTACAAAAGCTGGAGCATTGCCTACGACCCGTGGTCAACCAGCAGGCGACCAAGTCCAAAGCCAAAGGTAAGCAAAGTACTAGGTTCGTGACCGACAAGTCATCAAGCGTCCAGCTCAAGACGTTAAAGAAACACTACTAGGAGGCAACCTAGTACCTTTTAAATCTCTGCTTGTTATTTGATCACCTTTGTTTCTCAAGTCATAGTAGGACACACCTAGTTGCTCATGATCCTAGGAATTTAAATAAAACAAGCATAAGCTCGAAAGGTAGTCATACCTCACAAAATATATCTATGTGTGTTTAGGTAGCGAAAATACCTTAGATATGTTGTATGTAATTTAGGTAGCAAAAAATACCTCACAATATATATATATATATATATATATATATATATATATATATATATATATATATATATATATATATATATACATACATATGTTTAGGTAGCAAAATACCTCATGAAAAAAATAGAAAAGGTAAAATAAAAATAAAATTGGTTAGCTAAAAAGCCAACATACTTTTGAAAGGAAATGAACTTGCCATTCAGAACACAAGGTTTTTGAAGAAAAATGTGTATGCACCTGAAGGGTGAATGCTGTGAAAATTTTTCCGAACACCCAAAATGGACTCGGATGAATGCATGAATTGATAAAAGAACATGTTTTGGAAACACTGGGTTGACTTAAATAGGAAAAATAAATCCTGAGCCCTAGTGTCACATGACCATAAAAACTTGATGCTTGAGTGTCCACATGGGTGTGTGAATGACTAGTTTTGCATAAAATTTCCAAATAATCATTGTTGCATGTGTGTCAT